>NC_132895.1:24211803-24446803 GCF_030463535.1 Salminus brasiliensis
CACTGACCTGTAACAGGGACAGTAGCGCCTCTATCCTTGCTACCCTGGGCTTGGCATCCTGCTAACTGCACTGTGTAACTTTGGTGAAGAGGGCAGAGCAATGCTACGTCACTTTCAGTGACGGTTCTGTATCTCCCAACTTGTCCAGAAATGCATGTGTAAAATGTGTCCTTTAGAAGCAGTCCCCATACAGTGGAGTTAGGAAGTTGTAGCTGTAGGACCACACCCCTTAACCCTTTACTCTCCAGGTCACTGAACCTTTTATACACCCCCACTTTTCAGTCTGTACTGTGTCGAAGAAACTTTGCATATACCTCTAACCCAATTTCCGCCCTCTCCTCTCTGACCACCACTTCAACAGGGAAACTTTACCCTACGTTGTTGGTTATACATAAAGCATGGCAGCACAGTACATTCACTGAGTGAGTGGAGACCCAGAGACCCATTTCATGAAAAGTAAGGGCAGAGAAAAGCAGACAGATGACAGAGGAGAAACAGTGGAGACAAAGAAAAACAGAGAGAGGGAGAGAGAAACAGGAAAGAGAGAAGGGGAGCCGTTATTGGTCTCCTGCTGCACCACGTAGGTGCTGATGCTGTCCTTGACTCTGAGAAGGACTCGCGGAGTCATTTGGAAATTACAGCCCCGGTGTGGAGGACGCACCCACTGTCTGTCCTCCCAGTTTGCCTGGCACGCTCACTCAGGCCTGACTTTGCAGAAGCTGGCTCCAGCGTCCCTTTAAAGGAGGCCTGGGAGGACCACGTCCATGTAAATTATTAAACAGTCGATGAGAACATGGCCCCCAGCGCCTCATGAAAACACTTGTTTAGCCTTGCTTCTGTTCTCACCGCTCCCTTTCTCACCTCACTCTGCTTATCCTTGGGGGGCTGCGGCATCACATTGCGTTCACTTACGTTCCTCCACAGCTTCCCTTCGATATCTTGACAGGACGTCAAACTTCTGAAAGTCTCTCCTACAAATATGAGGAGAGAGAGAGGGAGGGAGAGTGTGCAAGAGGCAGACCTTGTCACCTAATTACTACTCGCCTGGAGTTGCAATGTCTAAACAAGGCTCACTTCAGCAGCAGAGGAGATATCCACGGTTAATGCTTGCTGCCCCTCATCGCAGCCCCCTGAAAAAACACTCCTCCCACTTTGCCCAGGCGCCGGGCCGACTGTCAAGGGTGTCTCTGTACTGCTGTGTATGCTGTCACCTAGCCAGCTAGGGAATGAAAGTGACAGCAGCGTGTCGCCCGCCACCAGCCAGAGAGAACATGGGTGAGCGCTCATGTCCTTTGGCGCCTTTGAACGTAGTCCTGGGAATTCAGGTTCCTACAGTAATTAGTATAATTGTACGTTTTCACAAGGCCAAATTATCTTAAATGACATAAGTGAAATGCCATAACTGCAGTTGGAAACATTTAAAGTCTTGTAAGCACACATTAGCCTACAGCTTCAGATGCAGCTCATCATGGGGATTGCAGTGGCTGAGCTGAAAAAAGATCTAGACATGACTTAGAGGGGACTGAAATACTGTAAATTGCTTAAATTTACATTTAGATTTATGGCAATTAGCAGACGCTCTTATCCCAAGCGACTTACAAAAGTGCTTAGTCATTCACTCAGAATATCTTAAGCTTGTGTCTAGGGTACTTTGAGCAGACACTTACCTAATACAAAACAATTTACAAGCAATACACAGTTCCTAGAACCATGTAGAGATAACTAAACTACACAAGAACCTGTGGAGAAGAACATAACGCAAAGTGCAAATTGCTGTAAATGCAGTAAAACCTTCAGTATTTGTGATCTCCTCCTGAGTTAGGTCTTTAGCTTGGAGACAGCAAGTGATTCTGCTGTTCAGACACTCTGGGGAGTTTGTTCCACGGCCTTGGCAACAGGACGGAGAACAGCCTAGATGCTCGTCTTTTACCTGTCCAGAGAGATGGTGGGTCAAGCCGAGTGACATTTGATGCACAAAAGGGCTACTGGTTACTACACAAAGCCAGTGAAAGGTACTCAGCAAGGGAGTGATGTTGTTAAACTTCAGAAGGTTGAAGACAAGTCAAGCTGCTGCATTCTGGATCAGTTGCAGGGGTCTGATGGCAAAGTGGTTGGTTTACTTTCCCTCAAATAACTGTAATCATAGGCACAACATTCAGGGGCAGCACTTGGTCATTGCTTCTTTGACAAGTTGTGGAGGCAATACTCCTCCAATCCTAGCTCCAAATATAAGAAAAGTCATGGTAGTAAAATTGTATATATATCAGAAAACAGCTGTGAATTTCTGGTACCTTACCAGCTTTTGTTTCTGGGGTTTTAGTCTGTTGTTTTGCTTAGCTTGTTGTTTTTTACACACTTGATAATGCTATCATTTGAATGAAGGCCGAGCATGATTTTTTTAAACACTACGCTAAAGTGGTTACTTTCAAGATTTTCCCCCTCATGATCTGTGCCTGGTGTAGTCTCTGCTACTGCATTTTTTTCCCTCACTGTTGTAGCTAACAACACCATTTAAACTGAAAAAGGTCCCTTTTGTAGCACAGAATATGGAAAGTAATGAGGGAGACACTAAAAACATGAACATGCAGAACCAAAAACAGGATATTAACCTTTAATAAACAATATTAATATTCATCCATGATTCCTGCTATTCTGTTAAATCCTTTTCCCGAATTATATCATCCCATCAACACCCCTGTCCACCTAATATTTCAGAATGCCAATCCACCTTTTGTGATTGATGATGCAGCAAGTCTCTTTCCAGTTCTAGGCTTCCTTTGAGCCGAGCAGCCCAACTGTACGTTTGTAAGTGAAAATATGTGCAGCTATAGCCTTGACAGTTTTGTTATGAGGTGGGAAACTTGAGAAAGCGAAGATGAGAAAGTGGAGGCTACACTGAGTAAAAAACAGAAAAACATTCACAGAGACAGTTTCGAAATGAGAAAGATAGCTTTCTGTGGTTTCTATCATGAAGTGTGCATCTTCGCCGTAGGCCAGTGTGGCATACAAAACTAGAGCTGGCGCAATTACCTAGACAGTAAGTTGATTGTTTGGACCCACATCCAGGTCCCTAGGGCTGGGAGATTCAAGCAACGGTCTCCAAGCTGCCTCTAGGGCTAGCCTCAGGTGAGGAACACCACAGCAAGGAGTCCATTTCCTGGAGCAGAATTGTATGCGGCCCTCAGTTTCACTCATTCGCACTCTTAGTCATCGGTTTACGCCCTCGCACTCGTGTCAGTCAGCTTCTTCATTCACCTTGCCCAAGACATCATTGTCCATTCACTTGCCTACTCAGAGGACTCGGCAACTCACTAACCCAATAAAAATGGATGAGAGGCCTCACTCCCACACTCTTGACTTCCCTCATGCATTCATTCATGCGCGCTTCCCCCTCGCTGTATTTATTCCAATAAGTAAACAAAACTGAGTGCCCACCGAGTGCCCTCCTCTACAGATCCTCCAAACAAACCGACTGTTTTGTCTGCACTCCCATTTGTTTGTAGGCCAGCTTTATGTACGGCTGCGCATGCTGTTCGAGATGGCCAGATTGTTTTGACTGCGCCCCCTGGGAGAAGACGTTTGTTACGGCTGCTCGGGATTTGGGACATAAACTTGTCTTCCATGCGTAGCGAGAAGATGAATGTGCGGAGGTACTTGTTAGCAGCTTAGAGAGGCATGCCTCTCAAAAGCGTCTGCAATAGAGACAGCAGTGCCTGCAAATGTCAGCACGAGCGTAACCTTTCACACATTCTTCTCTATCGAGAACTAGAACTAGGGAGGGAGTCAGAGCGAGCAGATTATCGGGTGGGGGGGTCAGGGGGGGCGAGACAAACCCTGGGGAAAGTGGAAAATATGAAATGATTTGTCTGTCAGGATTTTTTTTTTTCTTCCCACCACATGGTTTAGCGTAATTGTGCCGTTGCTAATAATAAGAACATCGTTCACTCACCTCTTTTGGCAGGACTATTACCCGGGAAAGGTAGGAGTGATTCTGGCCAAATTAGTTCCGCCTGCCTGAGTAGTCTTTCATGGATTTAGGGTACAAATTACCTGGAGTTAAGTTCCCACTCCAATAAAAGATGAAGGTTAGCTACATCATGATGAAAGGTGGCTTCACCGAGACCAAGGCTTTCAGCACTGTCAGCCCTCAGAGTCTGAGGCAGTGATTTAAGGTCACGACGGAGAATAGATGATGATCAGAAAATTGCACGAAGGATTTATGCGTCTCATCCTCTGCACACACACTGTTACTATATATTCTGCATATTCTGTATATTTGTCTTTTTTACCCGGTCAGCCTTTGAAAATATCATGAACCATGATGGCTTTTGCAGAACCTATCTTTTAAACGTACCATTGAATTGCTGTTAGGAAAGAACAAATGTTCAAAAATTAATGAGCTGATAACAGCAAAATGAGAGTGATGCCCTCCCGCTACCCTCTATCGTGGGCCAAAGCAGAAAAGACATGGACAAAAGCTCACTTGTTCCACTGCACAGTCGTTAGTAGTTATTTATTGTAACATTAGCAAAATAAAAAAAAAGGTTGATAATCAACATGCACATGTGGCACCATTGCTGTAAATGTGGCACTTAGTGATAAGCTATTTGTCTCTTTTGTTATTTGAACATGAACATATGCAAGTGCCGCAGCATCGTAATGTAGAAACCTCTTGGCAAATCACATTTCGCTCATGGGCGGTAAGGGATGCATTCACAGCCTTTAAACCAAATATTAAAGTCAAATGATAAATGCTGCAAGCCAGTCAGCTGTGCATAATACCTGTACGCTCATGTAAGATGTAAACAAATTTATCTTCATGCAGAAAATTAAACAAGGCTTGTTTGTTTTGGCACAGTGAGCAGATAAGCTGAATCGGAATAGCGCTAGGGTTTCTCGGATGTTGTTTTGCTTCCCTCAAAACAAAACCAATCGCTGTTCCCATTTGCAAGGCCAGTGGATCTCTGTGGCGCCGGTCACTGGCCCCCGCAGATTGCCACGAAGCGTGAACTGACAAATCGGGTGTGTCGGAGCCAGGAGGCTAAGCGTGGAGGAGGTCTTGGTGGTGTGCAGATGTCGACGGCCTGACACCATCAGTGGAGCCATAACATTTAATGCGGGACATATGAGCAGGCTGCCAAGCACATGTAGTTTCTTAGCAACGACAGCGTGGAGGACTTGCTGCATGCGTTCTGGCCATGAGAGCTTTCAGGAAAATTCTGAAGCAAGTGTTTAAGATCCTCAATAAGTCACATCCAGCCTTGAATCGAATCATTATTCCTCTTTCTTCTTACTTGGACTCTCCGTGTGTAGCCAATAATGTTGGCAGCCAATGCAGCTGTTTCTTATGCCTGACCCATGCTATAGGATGTTTGAAGTCCTATCCCATTTCATCCGAAATTATGCGGAGTCCACACCAGCAGTCTCGTCTCTCAGAACCTGAGATCTTCTAAATCAGTGCGGCTGTGGCTGGACTGTGAGCAGAGTAGTAAAGCTTGGATTATAGCCCACATCCAGGATGATCTGAAAAGCTATCAGTCTTTAATAAGGACCCCGTATTATTCGGTTAACTGCAGTCCTACATGACTTTTACTCAGCCTCAAACTCAGGCCCGATTATCCTGTGGTGTGTCACAGGCAGTACTCTCCCTTATCCACTTACTTGCTCAGTATCTCACTCACTTGGTTCTCAAAATGGTCCTCAGGGCAGATTTTTACTCCAGACTAACTCGCACCAAGTAAAGAGGCAAAAATGACCTGAGAGGGGTTCCTGAGAACCACTGAGAAATAAAGGTGCTACAAATGGTTGTTTGAAGGATGCCATGGAAGAACCACATAATGGGCCCCATTTTAGCGATCCCTCGAGCCACCAACAGCGCACCGTGCAGCTTGATTTAGGATGCGTCAGTGTGTCTTTGCTATCATAGCGATGGGAAAAGTGCACCTTATGTGTCTCAAAAAATGCGCAGTGTCTTGATTAATCATTGGTGTGTTTTTGGGCGTCATGTGCAATAAACCAATCAGCGTGTCACTTGTCAATACCTTTAAGAGCCAGGTGCGGTCGGACTTTGGCGGATTACTATTGCGTTATGATTCTGGGAAGGCTTGCTGAAGCAGGGGAGCGCCTCGCCTCTAGAATGTTATTTTATTTTGTGTTCTGTTAATTATTTATGTAAATGTTTGCATAGCTGCCACCTGTGTTTGAGCACCTATGTTGACAATTCACTGCCAAGATGGCAATGAACATCTCACTTAACAATAAAGTGTTTAAGTGGCACACATCTTTTTTTAGTTTCCAAGATAGCCACACCCTTCTGTGACAACATATTCCCAAGCATCATTGCTATTTAAATGAAACAGGCGGAAGGTGTGAAAATGGACTCTTGGTGGTTTAAGATAATGAGCATCAATGTACGATAGGGCCCATGCTTCCCAGAAAGCATTCTCTTGATGTAAAGGTTCTCTAATACTTTGAAGGTCACATCTCTATTAGAAAAATGGTTCTTTATGGAACCAAAAGTGGTTCTTCTATGCCATCGCTCAAAGAACCTTTTGTAACACCATTATTATTTTTTTTAAAGTACTCTGTACTAACCAACCCTTCACCAAGTGTTCAGTTCAGCACTTCAAAAATCCTTCAAACCCTGTTCTCTTAACATTGACTGACAGCTGAACTCAGCCCAGTAAGTTAAATAACGTCTACCCTTAAAAAAAAAAAAAAAACTGAACCGAACGAAAAATGGAATGGAAATGTGGGCTGTGTGAGGTTTGTGTTAGAATTCTGAACATAAGGAGTCACTATGTCTGTCTGTCAGGAATCGTGTCAAACAAATGATTTTTTTATGCTCCACGCAATCTAATTTTTAGTGGAAGTCCCGCACCGTCTCTCCTGGAAGATATCTGTAGCAGGGAAGTTAAAATTCCATTATCGAATGCCACTCTAGTCAGGAAGTGCAATAGAGAAAGTAATAAAATAACAGCAAACAGTGTCAAACTCCTCTCAGTCTTCCTCAGCGTTGCACAGCCTTCTCCAGTAATAACGTTACTGACAGATAGAAGGTGTTTTATTGCCAGTAAATATTGCTACTAGTCCTCGGCTCTGTTGCCCTCTAAAAGACTCCCTTCACTACTACTCAGGGTACTGGACACCTTCAGGGTCTATACTGTAAGCTACAGGGCATATTCCACAGTATATAACCTGTTCTATTTATTATGAAACATAATGTAGTTCATTGTTTATGAAAAGTGCTGATAGTTTGATGTAGTTCATTGATTAAGCCCTTCAGTCCTTTCTGAATGATTGGAATATTCAAATGAGCTAATCTCATACTACATCATTGTAAATGAAGAGCTTGTGAAGAATGATGCGTGACATGATCCTAATAAATAAATAAAGTATTTGTAAACACTTTTTTCTTTCACAGAACTGTCAAACAAGTGATAAACCTCAACATCTTTCATATGCTGTTTTAACAAAATACCTTCTTCCTGTCACTTTTGAGAGTAAGGGTGACCAATGAACTGTTTTATACAGATGCAGCTTATCATCCTAGAATGCAAACAATAGGGAACTGATCCAAGATCAGGAATCATGACAAACATGGCTCTATAAAAGTCTCCTGGAGATCGTTAGAGTCATGTAAAAACATGGTCTTGGTAAAACAATAGCCTCGTGCACAGATGTGTCTAAGCAATTCATTTTAATGTGAAGTATTGTTCCTTTCACAGCAAGTACAAATGCCTTTTCTAGCAGTTTCTGTTTGGGTCTAATTCTGCGAGATGCACTGCTCTTTTAAGGTCCAGCCACCCATTATTAATAATGCGTAGTTTAGGGGATTGTGAGGGCCTTGGTAAAACCTTCAGTTTGCACCTCTTCAGGTTGTCTGGTGAATTTTCAAGTGTGTTTGGTCTCATTATTCTGTTATAGAAACCATCCTCTTTTTATTAAATTTTTTTTTTTTTTTTTTTTTTTTACAGATGGTGTGACGCTTGCTTCCTGAATCGGCTGGTATTTAATTAAATCCATTCTTCCCTCTACCAGTGAAATGTTCCCTGTGTGACTGGTTGCAAAACAAGCCCAAAGCATGTTCCACCCCCATGCCTAACAGTTTGAGAGGGGTTGTATTTATTAAATTCTGCACCCTTTTTTTCTCCAAACCTACCTTTGCTCATTGCTCATCAGCCCACAGTATTTGTTGCCTTAAATGAGAGAGGCTTGTCTAGCTGTTCTAACAGCTGTTGTTTAGCTGTTAAAAACGTCAGATGGTAAATTCTGTGCTGAGGATGTTGGAAAGGGTTTTCTTCTGATGACTCTCCCATGAAAGTCATATCATGTACAGGTGTTGCTGCAGGGTAGAGCAGTGGACCACCACTCCTGAGTTTGCTAAAGATCTTTCCAGCAATCATACTTGCTATGTTTGCTAGATTTGT
This sequence comes from Salminus brasiliensis, assembly GCF_030463535.1. Taxonomy (NCBI): domain Eukaryota; kingdom Metazoa; phylum Chordata; class Actinopteri; order Characiformes; family Bryconidae; genus Salminus; species Salminus brasiliensis. The sequence continues at coordinate 24,220,233 of NC_132895.1, forward strand.
TGGTCTTCCAAATGTCTTGGTCTTTCTGATGTATCTGTTTCAACTTGAAACTTCAGATGCTAAATGTTGTGCTGAGGACACAGGAAATGCTTTCCTTTTCCTCTTCTATAAAGGTCATATTTGTCATTTCTCAATTACATTACAAAACAGCTGTCTGACAACTCTTCACCCTCTGACTTATGCGATCAACTACAGGAGGATTTGTTCCCCTTGAAAATCTTGGCTTCTCTCAAGGTCTCTTCATCTTGATCGAAGGGTGGTTTTCCTTGCAACTGCCGCTATCTGCTTGCTCAAAAGAGGCTTGGGCCTGGATCTCTTAAAGGCAATTATGTGTAAAGAGGGCAATACAAGTACATTTGAACAGAACTGAATTGAATCTCCCGCTTTGTGGACATCAATTATCGGAATTGTGAGAGTGCTAGGCAGCTGTTTAGAGCATCACATGGCTACTGCTAGTTGGGACACAGGTTTGAGGAGTCTGAATATTTTTAAAGCTTTGAAATTCTTGTTAGGCTTTTTCTAACAATGATTTATAAATAAGCCAAAATCCTAATGAGATACACTATATATGTCCAAATGTTGTGGACAACCTTTCTAATGAATACATTCAGCTATTCACCCATTGCTGACATATATGAGCAAATACATATACACACACACAGCTTGTCTAGTTAGTGCCTGAAGAGAAGTGTTGCCAATAGAATAGGACTGGAACAGATCAAATGTTTTACAACTGGCTTTGGTCACAACGCAGCTTTACAAGGATCAATAAGAGGACAGGAGATCAACATTAAAAAACCCACACTGAGCAAGCCAAAGGCAACAGTGGCAAGGAAAAACTCGGAGCTGAACATGAGCCTATTGGCACCATGCCCAATGCCAGGCGTAGGCCAGAGGGATATAAAGCCCCTTAGCATTAAGCTGTGGAGCAGTGGAATTGTGTTCTCTGGAATGATGGATGGTGCTCCATCCAATACTTCTGAGGAGAGGAGTTGGGGATGAGGTGGGGTGGTGACCATCCAACATCCTTTCCTAACTATTGCACTTGCTGCTGAATGCATTTAAATCCTCAAAGTAATGCTACAAAATCTAGTAGACCGTTACTCCAACATAAGCAGGATAAACATTTATAAAATCCTTGATATTCTTGATCCTTAAATCACTTTCTTGTTTTTACTCTAAAACAAAAGCAAAAAGCTTGTTTTCTCTTTAACTTAATAGCTTTTAGAGATCAGTTCCTAGACTTTTGCGTGCCACTGTATTATAGTCCACTGTGTAGAGAAGAATAGAAAAGCATTTTCCTGGTTGGAATCTTGAAAAAGTCTCTCTATACCATCTGTAATCAAAAGTCTGTTTCCGAGACGCAAGCATGTGCATGCATCTGAAACTAGAATTTCAGCCATTTTTGATGAATGCCAGCAGGGTTGAAAAGCTCTATTTTACAGCAAAAGAAAAGCATAGAATGTACCTGCCTCAACCAGCATCTTCGTCAACCTTGGCAACAAAAACCTTTCGAAAAATGTTACCAAAAGTATATTATTAAAAGCCACGGTTTTAGCACAGTTTCAAAGGACATAGTAGTGTCTTGGAGGACCTAATTGTGTAATTTCGCTATCGTATCTCAGTGAAACAAATTTAGAGAAATTGTGTCACATTTGTGGAGAGAATTTGTCAAGATCTTGATATCAAAACAAACAGAAAAAGCCATAGATGGAGACCTGTACCTGCAGATATAGAAGGTAAATTAAATGTAAATAGGGTGTGTTGCATATCTCACAATATAATTTAATATGTACATAATTGTGTTTAAAAGCAGGGGCACTGACAGGGCCTTTGTGACCGATGGAAAGATATTAATATATAATATTACATATATAATAAAATATTTAATTAAAACAAGGGAAAAAGGTGCTTTAACCAACTGTTTATAGAGATGCAAACAAGTCAAAAGGCAATAAGATGCACAAGCATTTTTAATGATGTTTCGGCCCATGCTCCAAGGCCTTCCTCAGATATACAAAACACTACACTCAAAACACAGCATACTCAATTATTACATTTTTTTAGGGACCCAAACAGCCACAGCCCCCCAGAATCGTCCTAACATACTCCCCCGACTTGCAGAGGCCCTTTTGAAAATCATAAGAAAAGGCAAAGCATTAACTCACGACTTTTGGTGGTTAAGAAATCATGATATTGGATCATATTTAATACTGTGCAAATGTGTCAGGCATCTGAGAATATCCCCTTTAGAAAGCTGTTCAATTAATGAATTAATATAAGAATAAATACAAGTTATATCACATAACAATTCTTGATAGATGATGTTGTTCCAAGCAAAAACACACTCTCTACCCAGATTAATGGTTTTAAACAGTTTGCTTAGGTGCCTAAGACCTTCACACAGTGCTGTGTAAACATATGGCTGCTGAGGGCTTTTCTTCATTGTGACACCTGGGACAACCTCTATGGTTGCTGCTTCATTCAACATAATGGTATATACACAATATGACATACAGATAGATATCATCAGTCACACCATTACTGAATCATCCCAGTCACGCCTAGCCATTTTGCTGAGGACGCTGATGTTATGTCCCTGCTCGTTATCTTGTGGAGAGGGAACCGAAGGAGTCGTCTCAGCAGTGGAGGTGAAATTCTTCGCTCTCGTGCTCTCAGGAAACGTCATGTTGTGTCACCAGCTGCCACCTAATAGTCCCTGTCATCAGTGATTGATTCCAAGGCCCCCACCACCATGGCAACCTCATTTTTATTCAACTGAGTGCACGTCAAAAAGGATTTGCAGCAATTGGCACAAGAGGTACAGATTTGACTCAACCACCAACACCCCACCTCTCCTCACCCGTCCCCCATATATCTTTCTGCTGTGCTTTCAGTAAACGATCCCAACTTCATTCCCAATCTAGTTTTTATTCATTTAGTGTGTTCCGCTGCTTGTGGCACTTACAGGAAGCAACACGAGTGACAGAACGTGGACGATTGATGGCTTCTGGTGCAGGATTAGAGACACAGTCAGGTCCTTCACCAACCACATTGTAGGGGCCACACAAATCAGGATTGGGTACAGGACATGTATACATGGAATGCATGGATATTAAAAGAGAAGGTTTAATGACTTCAATGAAGGTGTTCATTAGAAAATAGGATTCTTAATATGACTTCAAATGTATGGGGTTTATTTAGTATCCGTGAGGATTTTTTCTGAATATTGCACATAATGATGTTAAAAGCAGTACTTTTGGAAAGATGCCATAGAGGAACCACGTTTGATTTCCTACAAAAGACCCTTGGTGGTCCCTTAAAGCCCCATTTGTGTGAACATAGTGTGCAAGTGTTAAGGACCTTTTTTAAAAATTAAACTCCCTCGTGATGTCCTGTACCAATTGAAGATTTTTGCACTGGTTTAAACTGCAGAGCTTAAAGTCAAAGTGAATTGCAAATCAGAACTCCTTGCATTTTTCATTATCATGATGTATTTCTGACCTAAGCAGCACACGAGAACTGGAAATCACTGAGTTTGAAATCCTTTGGGGGCAAAAGGATTTGGTCGGACAAGAGTCACAGGAGGCGGGAGATTTTAAACCAGGATTGGTTATAATTTAGGCTATAATTTAGCAGCTCAGCCAGTTTGCAAACCTTGCTTGTAGCTCCTGATTAGTAATCCATAGGATTTAATTAAAGTGGCAAAGCATAAGGCATTAATATAAATAATCTAAAACCCCTGCTCCAGAAACACACTGCAGCTTGGGGCCACAACTAAGGATTGTTTTTGAAGGGTTTGTTGGACAGTACAGTGTTCAAATACATTATTCGAACAAGTGTTTGAGGCTTCTAATAGCTCTGTTTGCAACGGTTAGCATGATTGAGCCTCAACTAGACAAAACACCATCAAGAACAAAAGAACCCAAGTAACAGTAAACATCTCAAAACCAGAGCTACCAGAGCAGTTCTAAGATCAGAAGTAGAAATGTTGGTACATTTAAAGAAGAGACAAATATTGGAACAGTTTAAATGACTCGTCTGGTTAGATGGTTCTGTCTGTAATGGAAAAAAATCTTGTATATGTGTTTTGGACCAAAGAAGATTCCAGTCTTGTTCAGGAAATTACTTTCCTTACTATATAGATCCCTTTTGTTTTCTAAAAGTGTAGAACCATGTATGCCTGTAGGACATTACAGTGTTCAAATACATTATTAAGATCAGAGTTTGAGGCATCTAATGGCTCTAATGCCAGAATTTACATGCATTCTTTAGCATGATTGAGCCTTAAATGTACAAAACACCATCATGAACTAAATAACTCAAAGAACTGCAAACCTCTCAAAACCAGAGCTATCAGAGCAGTTCCAAGATCAGAAGTAGAAATGTTGGTACATTTAAAACAACAGAAAATATTGTAACAGTTTGGCAATACAATTGGCTCTTTTGTCTGGTTAGATGGTTCTTTATGTGATGATAAAAACATGTATATAGGTTTAGGCACCAAAAAGGTTCCAGTCTTGTAATTTGCCTTTCTATATAGAACCCTTTTGTTGTCAAAACACCATCATCATGTACATGGCTGTATATTGTTTAAAGCACCAAAGCTGTAACATGACAAAGATTCCAGACTTGTTACAGTTTTTTTGTGGAAATAATTTTCCTTATTATATAGAACACTTATGTCTTCCAAAAGTGTACAAGAATCGTTTTTGTCTGTAGGATATTACAGCATTCAAAAAGGTCCCAGTCTTGTTAAGGAAACCATTTTCCTTACTATATTTTACATTTACAGCATTGATCAGATGCTTTTATCCAGAGCGACTTACAAAAGTGTGGAAGAACCATTCATGCCTGTAGGACATTAGTGTTCAAATGTATTCATACGGTTAGAGTTTGAGGCTTCTAATGACCCTAACGTTTGCATCTAGTTGTCAGAAATCCTGCCTGATCTTGTAATACAGTGATCTAACCTACATTAGATGATTTAGATTTCATTATAACTGTAGACTTAAATATTATTTAAATACTGTTTAATTTGATTCAGTAACACTTTCTACAGAGAAACATTCAGAATTTACTAACTAGCTAAGATTACCACAGAGCTAAGTTTGCTGCTTATTTAAAAATGATGACAGATGGCAGGAGATAAGCAGCTTCTGAGAAGTCAACCTCTGCTTTAAATCATGAATTATAGTCTGAATTGTCTGTCTTCAGTCTTTATAGCAGGGATGTCTTACTTGGACAGGCATTGAACCTTGTGGACCACTAAATGTTCATGTATTTGTATGGTGTTTGGCATTAAGTCTTCTTATTATCATCATCAAGTTTTTTTACATGAGCACTGGAAACTCCCAAACTTCTCCTGAACTGAAGATCTGCCTACTTTTTTGCCTTGACTTTTTCTACTTGATTTAGAAGTAGTCAAACGCTACATTATTGATGGCTTCATATTCCATTCCAGTAATCAAATGAATCATTAATTTACATCTCTCATATGAATCATGATTTATATACTGTGTTGCAGATTCATAAAACTTGTGCTACGCCAAACAGAAGTGCAACCAAAACTGACATGTTAATGATACTTCTTGAAGGCCCATGGTCAGTGAAGACCTGCTTGAACAGCAAATGTCTCAGAACCAGAGCCATCAGACCTTCCAGGGAGATTATAAGAACAGAAGTAGAAATAAAACAGAAATTATAGATATTGGAAAATAATGTGGTATTAAGAACATGGTATAATTATGGTATGGTATGGTATGGTATGGTTAAATGGTTCTCTCTGTGATGGAAAACCTATTTTTCAGTACTATATGGAACTTTTTTTTTTTTGCCAAAAGTGAAGAAAGCCACTTTGGTCCTATAAAGAACCTTTCAAATGGGTGGGTGGTCCTTTAATCATTAATCTTTAATGTTCTTATACCAATTTATAGAATGATGTATGAAGAACATCTTATAGTATAAAGATTCTCCTCATAATGGAAACAGTGCAGACCAGCTGGAGGTTCAGAATCATGAGCCTTTTTAAAGGTGTGTTTGCTTACTTGACTGATATGTGCTGATGTTTGAGAATGATGACATGTGGCAGATGGCAGGAGATAAACAGCTCCTTAGAAGTCAATCCAGCTCATGAAAGAACATTAAATGTAATAGATTAACTCCTTAAAACAGTCTACGGGCCGCCAGCAGGCCGAAAGTGTTGGTACAAACTTCTGTTACCAAAGATTAGCCTCACCAGTTTGTACAGAAGTCCCTGTAGTTACTGAATAACATACCTTAGTGTGTAATAAGGGGTTAATGTACTTAATGAGTGCATTGGTGCACTTTATGATATTGTATTTAGGCACTGTTGTGTTAAACACAACAGCATTCAACACCATCATCCCACAGAACCTCACGAGGAAGTTAAGCCTGCTGGGCCTCAACACCCCCCTCTGCAACTGGATCCTGGACTTCCTGACAGGAAGGCCCCAGTTAGTCCGGTTCGGGGACAGCAGCTCCAGCACCATCACCATGAACACTGGAGCACCTCAGGGCAGTGTACTGAGTCCTCTGCTGTTCACCCTGCTGACTCATGACTGTGTTGCGAAACACAGTTCTAACAGCATCATAAAGTTCGCCGATGATACAACTGTGCTGGGTCTCATCAGCAAAGGCGACGAGTCAGCATACAGAGAGGAGGTGCAGCAGCTGACAGACTGGTGTACAGTCAACAACCTTCACTGGAATGTAGAGAAGACCAAGGAAATGGTTGTTGACTTCAGGAAATCAAGACCGGACCACTCTCCGCTTAACATCAACGGCTCCTCTGTGGAGATCGTTAAGAGCACCAAGTTCCTTGGTGTCCACCTAGCGGAGAACCTCACCTGGTCCCTGAACACCAGCTCTACAGCCAAGAAAGCCCAACAGCGTCTCTACTTCCTCCGGAAGCTGAGAAAGGCCCGTCTCCCTCCACCCATCCTCACCCTCTTCTATAGGGGAACCATAGAGAGCATCCTAAGCAGCTGCATCACTGCCTGGTTTGGGACCTGCACAGCCTCTGACCGCAAGTCCCTCCAACGCATTGTGAGGACAGCTGAGAAGATCATCGGAGTCTCTCTCCCCTCCGTCATGGACATTTACACCACCCGCTGCATCCGCAAAGCAACCAGCATTGTGGATGACTCCACCCACCCTTCACACAGTTTGTTCTCCCTCCTGCCATCAGGAAGAAGGTACCGCAGCATCCGGTCCAACACGACCAGACTCTGCAATAGCTTCTTCCCCCAAGCCATCAGACTCCTCAACACAACTCAACTCCTGAACTGATATCTTACACTCTCCCTCTCTCTCTCTTTCCAACCATTTATCCCAGATAACATGGGAAGCATTTTTTGCACAAGCATTTGCACTGATAACTTTACTACCTCACTGGACTCTATTTATCGCACATTGCACAACTTGCACACTACAGTCATTATTTATTATCCTCTGTCTGTACTGTGTTGTCTGTCCGCACTTGTTTGTTTGTGTTGCACTTGTGTCTTGTATGCACTGTCTATGTTGCACCATGGTCCGGGAGGAACGTTGTTTCGTTTCACTGTGTACTCTGTATGTAGTTGAAATGACAATAAACCCACTTGACTTGACTTGACTTGACTTGACTTAAATTGTGCCTTTGAACAACAGCGAATAACCATAATGCCCCAGTTGTCCACCTTCTGTAACATCTGCACTTACATTACTTAATAGCAATACTGAAGTACTGGTTAATCTGCTGAGTGGGTGTGTGTTAAGGTGGTGCTTAAACATTAGATGGGGGGGTTGGGATGTTGAGTGATAAGCCTTTTTCGTCAATTGCCATGTCTAAGATAAAGATATATGTAGAGAGAAGATTTAACATCAAGGTCCATCCATCTAGACATAATTACAGAGCAAGAAACTAGAACTAGACTCTGTCTGCTGTGCTTCAGCAGGACTCAGACCCATCCTTCAGGTCCGCAGGCAGTTTTACTCTGTGACTGTTACCCACATTCTGATCTCAGAGCTGATTCCTGTACGTTTGATGGTCATACAAAAAAAAACCTTTTAGTTACACAACCCCACACAGCAGCCACACTTAAATGGAGTAAAGCGATTTGCTTTGCTTTGTTTCTGACAGGCTGGAAACAGCTGTGTGTAATGGCAGATTTAGTCTTTTAGTCTGTAAACCACAAGCTCTAAACAATACGCTTTTGCAAAAGTGATGTGACCGACAGTGTGGTTGGTAGGCTACTCTCAAACTGTTAAGGTGTTGGTGGTGCTGTAATTGATGCTGACCTAGGGTCCTTTCACACCTTGTTTGGCCTGGACCAAACATCAAACTGAACCAAGGATCAAACTGAATCATAGTTCGCTTCATTTGCAGTGTGAAAACACTTTACGGGAACCATGAAACAATATTAGAAGAAGAGAATCATAAAAGAAGTGATAATGAGAAGTGGGACCGCATGGTGATGATATAATAGTTGCACAACAAGCATGTTTGGCGAATTCATACTAGTCTGGAGTTCTGCACAAGTTGGTTCAGCTGGTAGTAATGTCACCAGTTTAGTAGTATAGTTACATTATAATAGTAAGTTACATTGTTAAGCCACACAGGTGTTTCCCATTACCACAGATTCTCCAGAAGTTGTGTAGTTCGAACTACAGCCGTAGACCAGCGGTTAGGACCTTCCTGGTCACTACACCACCGATGGCTGAGAATATGCAGTTGAAAGAGGGTGATCATAATTAATAATAACTGACATAAGTCAGTGAATATTTGTCATTTATGAAATTGTCAAATTAACATATTTTTATTATTATTTTACATTTGTTTTTGTTCTCAGTTAAAAAAAAAAAAGAGGCAGTGGTGGCTCAGCGGTTAGAGCTCCGGGCTATTGATGACAGGGTTGTGGGTTCGATACCCGGGCTCAGCAAGCTGCCACTGGCCCTTGAGCAAGGCCCTTCACCCTCTCTGCTCCCGGGGTGCTGAAATTGGCTGCCCTCGCTCCAGATGTGTGTGTGTTCACTTCCACAGATGGGTCAAATGCAGAGAACACATTGCGCTGTACATAGTGTTTTCCATGCAAAATGTATATTTGCTAATATATATCTGTATTTACTATTTCCCTATATATTAAAATATGTTTCTAATTTCCCCCATTATTTTAACTATGAATATAAATGTGTCTGGTGTGGAACATACTGTACAATTTTACAGTATATGTTTGTTTACAATAAAAATTTTGGTATATATCACACACACACACACACACACACACACACACACATCCAGATTTGGCCACCCCTGATAATTTTGATTAGATTTTCCTTTATAAATCATTGCCTGTTCAGATCAGCAATTTCAGTTGAATATGTATATTTGCTAATACGTATCCGTATTTAATATTTCCCTATATATTAAAATACATTTATTTAAAATGTATTAGGTATATAGGCAATATATATGAATGCAAGAATTATAAATAATGTATTAATTTAATATCTAATTATGTTTGAGACATAAAATATTAAAAAATACTGATTTTTTACTGGGTTACAGGGTGCCACACCTGCCAAACATGTTAGAGAAGATCATTGGAAACCTCATTCAATCCACATTTTCCACACTGATTTTCTGGGAGACCCGTTTAATGTTTTCTGCGAGACGGTGTCATGAATCACTAATGAAGCATGTAAATGAAGGGAATAAACAGTAGTGCTGTGTGAAATGGTAAATAGGCCAATAATCATTGTAATTCCTGTTTATGAATGAGAAAATGTCTTATATATATATATATATATATATATATATATATATATATATATATATATATATATATATTATTTGCCTAACGCCATATTAAATCTGCCAGTGCATTTAATGAATGTAGTCCTGTGTGTTTAAAAGGAAAATGCAGATGATTTATGGCCAAAATTGCACCGAACAGCTGGCTGTCACCATCCATACTAGCAGAGCAGGTACCTTCTTTGAATCCGATGCAAGAATAAGAACATTTGCTGGATTCACTGTTTGTGCAAATGATCTTAATAGCACAGCTGCAGCGCCTCGGGCTATAATAGACGCCATTGTTCAGAGTTTGGCCAGAGGCATACTAGAACTAAACTCTTACATCTGTGCCAGAATGACAATATAAAACTCACTCCAGCTCCAGCTAGCTCCTTTCTAAGTGTGAGGTACACATAAATGGTGGCTCTGTGCCAGTGAATGTTCAGTGAAAGCTTCAGAAGACGAATTCAAGAAAGATATTTTCCTAGCCGGAGATATCATCAGAGTTAGCATTATTGGATAATGCCAATGTTTATGCATTGCAAGGTCAACAGAAGCTTTTAGAGAATAAGCAACTTACTGCATTATGGGCATCACTGAGGTTAATGATACTTGCTATTACTGTTGCAATAAAATTATGAAAAAATAACAGTATCCACAAACCGAACAGGGAGCATATGCCTAAACATGACAGAACAAACAGTGCTACAAAGGCAATTGGGTGTATGTTGAAGTCTCTGAGAATTCGGTGATCTTCTTGCTCAGTCAGCTTCACTTTATCAGCCATGAAATATTCTGGATGAAAGAATATATGCTGTACACACTCTTAACAGCCTCTACATCAGCTTCATGGAAGCATCCTGAGATGCCTTTTCAACAGGTTTCAGTAATGATAAATAGGATTAATTTGCAAAACATTTATTCAATTTTCTCTGTGAATAAATTCTCATTCTCTCCAAAAACTCTGCACATTCTAAAGCATAAAAACTTTTTATTTGCCAATTTTAATATGATAAAAACAAATAGTAAGTGTGATTAAGTGCAAATCTGTCCTGTAGAGGATTTGTTCACTTTAATTAGCCAAGGTCACCAACAAATGTTACATAAATTAAATTTTATTTGTCTGTTTATCGTTTTAAAAACATGCCATTTTAAATGTAAACTTCCTTCTTTTGTCTGGTATACAGTATCTAAAGTTGTTAATTGCTGAAATATCTAAAATTGTAAATAATAAAGTGTGTTCCAAATACTTTTAAAAGCATGTCTCTCTCTCAATCTGTCAAATTATATATATATATATATATATATATATATATATATATATATATATATATATATATATATATATATATATATATATACATACACACATACACACACACACACACACACACACGATACATAGCTTTAAGACATGTTTTTTACATTTATTTGATTTCCTAATGCAAAATAGAAATTGTGCTTTGCCATATTTAAAAATATTTCATGTCCATCTGAACAGCAAACGGTAAAACATCTTTTTTACTCTCTAAAACCCTCTATTTCACTTCTCTATCAAACTAATCTGATCTCTATTAATCTAATCTGATACCAATCCACACGCATACATCCACCATCCAACACACCGGATTCCAAATTGAATTAATATCCTTAAAAAATGTATTACTACTACTTACTAAACTTGAATCGTATATTGAAAGAGATACAATGAAAATTTGAACAGTGTGAATGTAAAAAGGTACTAAAGTACAGAACGTGTCTAAAACCTGCTACACCATGACAAAGTGTCCAGACATCCATAACTTTTAAAATTTGCCAAACAGCAACATTCAGTCTAGCTGTATTTAACCAACCCTCCATTTATTAAAAGAATAATTACTTGCATTTTCCATTAGCATTTAGTGAAAAATCAATAGAAAGAAAGGTGGTGATAAATATAGATAATTACTGTATGGCATGCTCTGATGGTTCTGAGTAGTTTCGCAGGCAAAAAAAGCCTGTTTTATTTCACAGTTTGTTCCCCAGTGGAAGGTAATGTTCCGTTTCAGTTACGTGACTAACCACATAATCAGCCGTCGATCGGTAATAAGGGAGAGTTATGAGGATTCAGAAAAACAAAACAGGAAAATGTAACTTGTTGAACCTTTAATCTGCGCTGTTAGAACTATGGCCACCGAGGGAGCCAGTGAGCCTCCCAGGTGAGTCCTTCAGATCTGCTCTCTCCACGTCCCACTGCACTGACTCTCAGAACGAGAGAATTAACAAAAGTGCACTACAGAGAGAGAGACCGAGAGTGTTCAGGAAGTCAAGCCGGTTCACACCTTCCATTAGCATAGTAATGCTTCAGTCTGAGAGCTCCTCTAGAAAGTAAAGGTAAAGTCTGATCCGAGCGAAAGCCATGCCATGGGGTGATTATACCGTTCCTGCAGTTATCACATATCCTGACTATTTGGCAAACAGTATAGCATAGGACACCGCAAGTATTCAGGAAAAGGTGAGTTAGTTTACACCAGCTGGAAAGGGAAAGGTTTCAGAAAGTGGAGATGTGGATTACCAAAGAGTTGTCCAACACCCATGGAATTCGAATTGGCGGAATCGCATTCTGAGCTGTTGACCAAATGTAATGTAATACATGCATATATGATCAAACACACACACACACACACACACACACACCAATATGCTAAGCTATTTTAAAAACCTTGCTTTTCACTGTATCATGTTTCCCCCCTTACGTTGCTTGGCACAATGCAACCAGCCCAGTACAGAAAGAAGATATCATATCTTGACAGAATAATGTTTTTTTTTTTAGCAAAGTGCACTAATAAACTGCTGCAATCAAGTCAATCCAGCTTTACTGGTATATGTATACAGGCCATAAAAATGAGTTTATATATGTGTCAGGTCCACATCATCACGCCACGGCCCGCAGGCTCCCTTGAGGGACACACAGATCACGGTTTGCTTAGGCCAGCTTTGGTTCATAATTCAGGTCCTCGAGCAGACCTTCCATGGATCTTTGGATCAATGGATACAGCTCTCTTTCCCTAGTTAAGAGTAGTCTCTGCGCGGTAGACGCGTGTCCTTGGTTTTCCCCTTAGTCTCCCAAGAGTTTACGTTGCTTTCCTGTTTAAGCCCTTTAGTTGCTGCTTTGCTTGCTTTTGTTTGTACTGTGTATTTCTCCCCTTTTATGTTATTAAAAGCACTTGCATTGGACTTGCTCTGCAAAAAAAAAGTTCTTGCTCTGCGAGCGTTCATCCCTCTGTGTCTGGCCTAACCAGCCATGACATAATGCAGTAACAAGAAGTAATACCAAGAGTACAATGCATGTGGCTGGCAGTATAAGTGAGATAGATGGCAGTAATAAAATACCACATTTAGGATAGTATTGTATACAATAAAATAAGACAGTGTTATGCAATATATAGTCTATAATGCTACAATATACAGTCATTTGCTAACCTTTAGACACTCTAAATGACAATTGTTGATTCAGTCAGTGTAAAAGTTTTGGGAAATTATCTACAGAGAACAAACCAAAATGTGGCATTTTCCATTAAATTGCAAAGCAATTTCTAATTCATTCTAAACATTATGACCTCCAAATGTACATGCCACACTTTTTTGTGTTTATCCAATCCAATGTTAGATACAGTGTTAAATACAACAAATTCTGTGTTATTTGATGAGCGTTATCTGTACAAAATTTAATCATTTATTTATTTAAAACACCATATTTGAGAGGGGCACCCAGAATTTTGCATTTCATTGTACTGTATTATCCCATATGTGCCATGCCGATGCTTTTACACACAGCCTGACTGTGCTGTTTGACGTAAAATGAATTTTGCATAATGGGGAAGAGATGCAGTTCCACCAAGGTGAATGTTAACATACAGGGGGAACTGTGTCATGACATTAGTATCACCATAAACCTAAAATGATTACCACCATAGCCTGTCAGGGAGAAATAGCATATGAAAATAGTTTATAACTACAGGTAATGAGAAATGTAGGCCCTCCATCAACACTAGTGACACTTCATTCACCAATAATGCCTATGCAAATAAGCTTTCTCAGCCTGTTGTCCGTTTGCCTCTTTGGCTGGGGACCCCAAGCACTTGCTTGGTTTCCTCGGCCTCTGCATTCATCCACTATCCTAAAGGCTTATGTACACATCAGGTTTCAGAAAATCATTAAAGGGAAACATTCAGCTGAAGCTCCTCCAAGGCTACACAGCAATGCTTAATATGTTCATGTTCCAAATGTCTCCCCCTGTAGAAGGTAATTACCCAGTAAATGGCAGTATGGTGTCAGCAGCAGTCACCCAGGCGGTCAATGAGATCACTGCCTGTGTCCAAATGTTATCCTCAGAGAAAGCACTGGATGCACTAGCTATGGCTCCAAAACAACTTTTTTTTTTTTTTTTTACTGTGAGTTTCAACCCAGATTCGCTTTGATTGGCCATATTCTCTGGGTGGGGTGAAGCATTCTGCTTCCCGCTGGGTCACTGGGAACAGCACAAAAGAAGCCCAGGATGTGATTATTTGCCTCACTGCTGTTGCTGTACCATCTCACAGTCTCTCTCTCTCTCTCTCTCTCTCTCTCTCTCTCTCTCATGTGGCTCAAGGTGAACATCACAGCAAGCTGAAGGAGCTAGTTGAAGGAAAATGCCCAGAGGGAGGGAATGAGCAGAAGTCAACGGTGACACTGCTGCCGTTCAAGAGCAGATGCCTGGGCCCAACTCTGATGAATCTTTCTTCTCAACCGCCTTTGACGTGGCAGCAAAACGCGTTTAGGCAGCAGGACCAGCGATCAACTACAAAAGCCTCCCATCGCTCACTCTAGAAAGCAAGAGGCGGTAAGTCCAGCTCTGCCAGGGGCCTTTGATTTCACTTGCTGTCACATGCTGAGACAATGAAGGAGCATGCCACTTCAGCAGTGGCACTGTCTAACCTGTCCATTAGAGAACTTCTTAAGTACCATCTCCTATTAGCATAACCATCTGCCTGCTCTTTGCCATTCATACTCCCAGCAGGTCTCTCTAAGCATCTAATAAGTCTCGGAGTAACAGACGCTGCCCTTATTGAGGTAATAGGCCTCAATGTGCAGTAGGTACCAGCAAGATTTGTCATTGCTCTGCTTCTTGATTTGTTTTTCAAGTCAAGTCAAGTCAAGTCAAGTGGGTTTATTGTCATTTCAACTACATACAGAGTACACAGTGAAACGAAACAACGTTCCTCCAGGACCATGGTGCAGCATAGACAGTGCATACAAGACACAAGTGCAACACAAACAAACAAGTGCGGACAGACAACACAACACAGTACAGACAGAGGATAATAAATAATGACGGTAGTGTGCAAGTTGTGCAATGTGCAAAAAATAGAGTCCAGTGAGGTAGTAAAGTTATTAGTGCAAATGCTTGTGCAAAAAATGCTTCCCATGTTATCTGGGGTAAGTGGTTGGAAAGAGAGAGAGAGGGAGAGTGTACATGTACCAGAAAGACATCAGTTCAGAAGTTGAGTTGTGTTGAGGAGTCTGATGGCTTGGGGGAAGAAGCTGTTGCAGAGTCTGGTCGTGTTGGACCGGATGCTGCGGTACCTTCTTCCTGATGGCAGGAGGGAGAACAGTCTGTGTGAAGGGTGGGTGGAGTCATCCACAATGCTGGTTGCTTTGCGGATGCAGCGGGTGGTGTAAATGTCCATGACAGAGGGGAGAGAGACTCCGATGATCTTCTCAGCTGTCCTCACAATGCGTTGGAGGGACTTGCGGTCAGAGGCTGTGCAGGTCCCAAACCAGGCAGTGATGCAGCTGCTTAGGATGCTCTCTATGGTTCCCCTATAGAAGAGGGTGAGGATGGGTGGAGGGAGACGGGCCTTTCTCAGCTTCCGGAGGAAGTAGAGACGCTGTTGGGCTTTCTTGGCTGTAGAGCTGGTGTTCAGGGACCAGGTGAGGTTCTCCGCTAGGTGGACACCAAGGAACTTGGTGCTCTTAACGATCTCCACAGAGGAGCCGTTGATGTTAAGCGGAGAGTGGTCCGGTCTTGATTTCCTGAAGTCAACAACCATTTCCTTGGTCTTCTCTACATTCCAGTGAAGGTTGTTGACTGTACACCAGTCTGTCAGCTGCTGCACCTCCTCTCTGTATGCTGACTCGTCGCCTTTGCTGATGAGACCCAGCACAGTTGTATCATCGGCGAACTTTATGATGCTGTTAGAACTGTGTTTCGCAACACAGTCATGAGTCAGCAGGGTGAACAGCAGAGGACTCAGTACACTGCCCTGAGGTGCCCCAGTGTTCATGGTGATATTGCTGGAGCTGCTGTCCCCGAACCGGACTAACTGGGGCCTTCCTGTCAGGAGGTCCAGGATCCAGTTGCAGAGGGGGGTGTTGAGGCCCAGCAGGCTTTTTTTGCCTCTGCTGGCAGTTTAAATGTGAGTTTAGTGCATCTTCTCTGTGTGGAGAATTTGGAGAAGAGTGTATTTTGGTTCTTAGATGGGGTTTGCCCAGTTCTGGAAAATAAAAATATTTAATATTTACATTATATGGAGTTTCTGTAGTGTGGCAAGCCCCCCGGGAGAAGACATAATAGCCCTAGTAGGGGCTCTACTAGTCTCTACACTCGTGTCCAGACTATCAGTGCTTTGTCAGCTCAGCCATTGTATGCTCACCGCGGTTGTCCTCTTTGCGCAAGTCAAGTCAAATTTATTTGTATAGCGCTTTTTACAACTGTTGTTGTCACAAAGCAGCTTTACATAATTAGTACTTAATAAAGGACAGAGACAGAGAAGAAAGAAGAAATAACATGAAGGGTCAAAGACCCCCGTGAGCAAGCCAACGGCGGCAAGTCTGAGCAGGCACTTTTATGCTGTTCACCTGGGTTTGTTACACTGAACAGACGCAGGTATACAGCATCAGGGCGGTGTTGGTGGCGCCGTGGGCGTGGCCACAGCTCACTCTCGCCTCCTCGTTAAAGAATTTCATTAAAAATGTAGAAGATTTCACGTTCACAAAGTCACTTGGACTCCCTTTTTATGCCGTGGGAGTCCTTGGTGTCCTTTGTTCATAAAGCAACATGTTCAAGGACTGCTAGCTTTGGCCCAGTATAGTGAGCATACTTTGACGATATACATGTTTGGATTAAGTTTAAAAATCATTCCTGTGGTCTGTGAAAAAAAAAATGTAAAAACTCAAAGCTTTGCCATAGCTGAGATTTTTTTTCAGAGAACTTTTATCTCCAGAGATGTCAAGTATTGAAGTACAAATACTTGGTTATCTATACTGCTGTAATTATTTCAGCCGACTTTTAACTTCTACACCTTACATTCTCACCCGATCAACTGTTCTTTCTACTCCTTACATTTTAAAAATAGTCTTGTTACTCCCATTTCATTTCTGTTTCATTCTGTTTTCATTCCGGCTTGTCATGGTTAAAAAAATAAATAAAAAAACTAGATAAATCACATGGTTGGATGAGAAGTATAAACATATACCATTCTAACACCCTATTGGTTTGTAAGCGTCCCATTGCACCTGCACACGTCACGTCACACTCCAGCAAGGACATAGCAGACATATGTAGCCTAGTATGAAGATGTCTGTGGCAGAGACTCAAGAGAACTTGAGTGAAATGTCCCAAATAAGCCCCACATTTACATTCCAGTAAAGATTAATGATAACATTCCTCTGAAGTTTGATTTTTTACACCATTACTAAACTTATAGGCAACTACTCATCATATTTTCCGCTCCATGAAACACGTTAAATGCTCAGTAGTACACATAGATGCTCCTTTAATATATTTGATATTACTAAAATGCATTCACTTTCAATGGGAATATGTGCAGCTGAAACTAGAATAGCGCATCCCAACATTTTTCAACATTAACATTTTAATATAACATTAAAGTCATTACGGCTTTTAGAATTGATTAAGAATCATGGATACTGCAAAATTGCTTATTGATTTTTATTCCTATAAAAGATACATAAAAGGTAATTATTTGTTATATAGTTGGAGTTATTAGTGTTATTATTTTGTGACTTTAATGATATCTGTTCTAAAACTCCAGGGGACATACGTGAGGTCTTTATTTGAGCAGACACATCTGAGCAGTATGAGACTTCTGCAAAAGTCTCCTTTGTCTTTTCCAGCAGATGTCCAGCAGATGTCCAGGAAGAACTACAGAGATAAAGGAGATCTCCTTTCTGAATTTTATTTCCTCTGGGATTGGCAATACTGCACAGGTGAAAGGACGAATGGAATACCAACAAATCCTGGATTTAAATGTGGAATAATCTGTTAAAACACTGAAGCTGATATGAGGGTGGCTTCTACAACAGGATATTTATAAATAGATATTTTGAAACCTCCACAGATGACTTGAAGAGACACAAACTGAAGCTTTTGAAATGGCTCTTAAAGTCCCCTGACCTAAATATCATACAAAATTTGTGAATAGACTGTGCAAGCTGTGCAGCAAGACTACCCAAGAAATTCTCAGAATTAGAAGCCTTTTAAAAAGAGGAGTGGAAAAATATGTAAATGACAAAGAATTTAAAAAGACTAGCTACGAAAAGCATTTGCAAGCTGTAATTTCATCAAGGACCTGTTATTATTAGGTCCTGACTCTGTAAGGCGGTCAAGCATTTGGACAGGCCACACTGATGATTTTAAATTCTATGTTCTGAAAGACTGTAGACAGAGTAACTGTGCATTAGGATTTGCTCAGGATATTCTGTTGTTTGATTAGCTACAGAGGCTTTGTTTAGTTGGGCCTAAGAATGAAGATACAAAGGGGTTAGGTTTAGGTTAGGATTAGGTTTTGCGTTGAGGTTAATGTGACTTTAATGGTGAATTGCTACAAGTTCAAGTTAGTCTTCACCAACAGACAACTCAACTTTTTCGTTCCACCACAGTCATCAGCCCTTGACAAATATCAGACAACATAATAGAACAATTGTGCATTCACTTCAAATACATGGCCTAGATCTTGTCACCCTGACAGCTACACTCTTATATTATAATCAGATAGCACAAATCTTCTATCTCCCGCTGTATATCCAACACAACCCACTACCTACAAAAGTGGTAAAGAGGCAATTCAGGCGCGCCATGCATTCATTCACCTGGCGATTCTTCCCCTTCGGTGAGCCTTCTGTATTGTGTGTCATGTGGAAAGGCTAGAATTTCCTCCCCATTCATTTAGTGTCTAATTTCAGTGTGGCTTTCAAGACAGTGTGAGCAGTCCTGAGGGAAACAAAAAAGTTAAAAGAAAAAAAATTGCAATGTTATTATGAGGAGTAGGTGATTACCCTAGACAGTGGTAATGTGCCCTGAGGTGAATAGCTGGAGGGGGAGTCATTGTACGCCTCTGCTGCATTTCAAAGGCAGAGGAGACGGTGGCAGCTGATGGGTCCTGATTGGTGAAAGAAATGACACACTGACTGGAACCCCACAGGAGGTCTGAGATAGACACAAGATCCATGTAGAACATCTTCGGCTGGGCTTCCAAAGGCTCGGCCACAACAGCTGGTTGGCATACAGCAGGCAGCCCGAAACTAATTAATAGGAGTGAATATGTTAGCGCCATTGTTCTGGGAAATGTAACACCAGGCCTTGCCAAATCAAATAAGAGGCACGGTGCTTTCCTGCGGCTCACTGAATTGTGATCATGCTGTAATACAGAAACTCGCACTGCAGATATGTCACTTGGGCCTAACCGGATATGTCACAAGGAAAAAAAAAAAGGAAGATAGAGGGTGGTCCTATTAGACCTGTGCAGTGGTGTAGGCCCTGACTAGATATGTTGGAAGACAAAAACGGAGATAAAAGCTGGTCATACAAGGCCAGCACAGTGCTGCAGTGGTGTATAGATAGGCGTGCTGCTCTTTTCAAAGGATCTTCAAACCAATTTACTCTAGATTTATTGCTGAGTAAAAAGCTTGTGTAATAAAGGATGGCAGTGGAACATATTTCTCATTATGTGTTTAAGGAAGCTCGGGGCTCGACACTACACTACTTCTGCACTAACTGCACTATTTAACTTTGATAAAGTGAGTCATTTGTTTGAAATCCTGCAATATTCCTCTACAATTTACCTTCAACAAGGAATCTCTCAGCTTGTCCAAAAATGCATGTGCAAAGTGTGTCCTTTGGTGTGGCTCAAAGAGCGAATTACACTTTCTAACTGAAGCGCGAGCAGAGAAGCAAGAAAAACTAATTTTCACATATTTGCTTCAAGCGATGCCATGTGTATGATTGAATGCATAGGGTTATTAGCATGAATGGCCAGTAAAATAAACTTATTGGTTTGTTTAATGTAGTGGGCGGTATTTGGGGTGTGTGCGCTGGACAGCTTCGTAGACCAGTGGATTTAATTCTTACTCTCATCTACACAATCTGTAAGGGTGTTCTAGTTCTAGTGTGAGTTTCCTCTGGGTTCCAGTTTCCCTTCACCTCCCAAAAACACATGTTGGGTGAATTGGCCCTGCTTAATTGCCTGCTTAAACTGTGCTGTGCTAAAGATGGCTACTGCCTCGAAATTCGCAATTTTACACGCTGTCACGCAGTTTTTCAAACTGACAAAAAAAACTAAGATTTTTGAACTGCATGGGGAGGAGTTTCGGTTGTTGAACACACCTTGAAGCGACAGATGCGTTTACTTTTACGTCCAATCTGTCTCCAACCACCTCCTGAAGTGGTTTGAGTGATCGGATTTATATGTGCATTAAATGCATCTTGGGTTCGTTTACATTCAAGTTTTCATGGGACTTGGCCTTATCCAGATATAATTCTTTTTTGCTCACCCTGAATACTATTGACATGGGCATATATACCACCATACCATTGGGAAAGGTTTTACAGTAGCTGAGGTAGGGATTTTAAGTCAATCAGTCTTCACACAGAGATATGGGACTGTGTTAATGAGCTTATGTGGTATGACCCATGAAAATAGCATAAATTGCAATGTATGTTCACGCTTTAGAAAAAAGGAAATGTGTCGGAGATTAAAAAGGGGTATAGTTACTGAGGTGTCTGTAGATCTGCATCCAGACTCTAAATTGAGTCCTGTAGCGAGAGAGGCTCTCTGACATTCTGACGTTCGAGATTAGTGTGAGATTAATGCCACACAAATCTGTTTCTTCTGCCTATCATTGTTTCTTGTCCTCCGGTAAATTACACTCCTCACAAACAGAAAATGTTTGGTTTTGGAGAACATGGGTCTATCACAGAATGTTCCTTGGGCTGAAACAGAGTTATTATATCCCTTTGAGGGAAAGAGAAAGCTTACAGTCCGTTTCATATCATAGTACCATTCATTCGCCTCAAGAAAGACCAGCATTTACAGCATAAATGGCTGGTTCAGTGAATGGTTAGGGCATTTATACAGAGCATTTTACGAGCATTTCAATTTTAAAGA
Organism: Salminus brasiliensis; assembly: GCF_030463535.1. Taxonomy (NCBI): domain Eukaryota; kingdom Metazoa; phylum Chordata; class Actinopteri; order Characiformes; family Bryconidae; genus Salminus; species Salminus brasiliensis. Next base: position 24,241,455 of record NC_132895.1, read on the forward strand.
CCAGCGTTCTCAATGGGTCCTTAAATGCATCCAGATTAACATATGCTAGTGGCACTATTTTATTCCTAGGCGAGCTGTAACAAATGCAAAGTGCTTGGTAGTATTATGAAGGAGGCTGGGAGAGGCTATAGCCGAACACCTGCTGCTGTGTAAAAATTTCAAGACGCTTTGCTCCTTCGTGTTAAAATGGCTCCAGGTTTAACAGGAATTGTAAGGCGTGCATAAATCACCCCCCACGAATACGGAGAAGGAAGTCTGTTTGGGGAGGGAGAAGAGCAGGAAATGGAGAGATGTCGTGGAAAGCTGAGGCGCTGTCTGTTTCAATGGTGGGTATCTGTCAAAGGGTGATTAATAATGGAACACATCAGGATCAGAGGCCAAATCCACCGCTCGACCAAAACAGATGTTTGAGGGAGGAGAAAACAGGGCATGACAGGGCATCCTTTGACATATTAAGTTGGTGGTTGTACGGATGCTCCTGGGGGAAAGAGCCCAGACAAACAGACAACAGAAGAGGACAGAGTAGTAGTTGTATGGATCATGGAACAAGGGTGGTGGCCTATCACTAAACAAGGTCCAGTCCTGCATTAAACATTATAATGGTTATTATTATGGTAAGTCACAGATCTTACAGGATTCATCTTGATGCTTGTGATCAATTGCAGCACCATTTCAGATGGCTGCCTCAAGCCGGCTACAAGAAATTAGTAGAATTAGTAGTCAGTTTTCTCTTTTTAAAAAATATAAATCAATAAATAAAAAAAATAATTATTAATTTAATTAATTAATCAAATAGGTTTTATTGGTTGTATTATTATTATTATTATTAGTTAATGACAATCACTGGAATGAACTCGGCCCGGGATGTCACAGATGTACATGACAGGGTTCACTGCATGTATAAATAAGCGAGCACACCAGTCAGTTGTAGGACAGCGCAAAACAATTGCCATAGGTACAGGATGAGATTTGACTGCTTTCTAAAAGGACATGATAGTACGGTACCCGGGTGAAGGGTGGTAGTGCATCAAAACCGCAAACTTTGTGGGATGTTCTAGAGCCACTGTAGTAAATGTGTACCAAGTATGGACTTTTTTGCAATGGCATAACAGTGGTGCCTCACGAGCCACTGAGGCCAGAGGGGACCGACGACTCCAGCAGGTGGTATAGAGCAATCAACGAGTCACTGTGGAGCAGCTAACCTTTATAATAAACACCTTACTGTGTTATTCGAGCCAAGGGTGGTTATGCCCAACAATACGGACAGAAACTGAGTTGGTTTGTGTAAAGAGCTGGAGAAGGAACTGCAGGCTGGGCTCAGAGAGAGTGGAGCTTGTTACTGTGACGTGGCAACAAGCTGCTTGTTAAGGAAAACTAAAAATTAATTTCTTATTTTATTTATTTTTCAAATAGTTACATTAACTGTAATATAATGTAATGAATTATATTTATTAACAGCACGGCTGGGATGAACTACACGCTACCCTTCAGCTCTTGTCTGTTTGATCACAGCCATGCGGTTACTTCCTGATAACACACTTCCTCTCATATTCTATTGCTTTAAAATATATAGGAGTTGAAAATAGAAGAAACGCTGCAAATGTTAATCATAGCGCTATTATAATATACTGTAAAAATCCTCATATAACTTTTCCAGAGGCCTCCATATAATACCTACATCTTAGCTACTGCCCTCGCCAAAGTCAAAGTGTGCACGTCACTAACATATCAATCAAACTACTGGTTTTACATTTGCATATGTATTCACTGATTTTCTTAATTATTGGTTAAATCAGTCTATTCCAATAATGTGAAGTAGGAAAATGCAAACTCCTTAAACTGGCATGAAAACTGATTAACACTACTTGTTACAGAGCATCCACAATCAACACAAAAACTATGTTTTCCATGATTGATTGGTGTAAATCTGCACTGATTTGATTTGAACCAGTCAGGTCACGACCTGCAAGCAGTGACAAACTAGCATCTGATTACGGAGTCACATTTAATCAACATTGTGCTCTTGGGATTGTGACGTAGGCTACACAGAGTGCTTTTCAAGGAACAAAGCAACAAAAAGCTGATTTTGTTTTGTGGTGGTCATGGTATGTGTGTGTGTGTGTGTGTGTGTGTGTGTGTGTGTGTGTGTGTGTGTTAGGGGCAAGCAAGTGTGAGCACTAGTACATTCACGGCACCAATGCTTTAAATGCGTAGCCGAGCCACTCTGGTTCACCTTAGTCCTTCAGACAAACAAGACGTGTTTAATCCATTGGTCAGAATTCAAGACCGCAAGGAAGCATTTTCCTTCCATACTGCGATATGTTCTTAAATGTCACACAGTATCAGGGACTGTGTTTAGCGCCTCCAAGCGAGCTAAGCACTTTCATATTTCTCATATTTAGGAGGAAGAGAGTAGTCCAAACAATGTACTTAAGTTACAGGTACATAATAGTTAAGTTAAGGTACATAATATAATAATAATGTAATGGTCTGAATCTGTTCAGCAGTGCAGAAGTGAAATTTAATGGCACTGACCAGATGTTTACCATATATCCACCAAGCAATTTAAAACAAATCGAATCTATTTTAACTTTTTAACTGAGATGTGTTAAAGTATTTGGTAATGTAACACCGTAGGCTTGTAATGTTGCCTCTGTACACCACCACAGTGGATTTGAAATAAAGCAAATCAAGACATAACTAAAGTGGGGACTTTCAGCTTGAATTCAACGGGTTCAACAAACATATTGCATTATGAATTACAGTTTTTTTTATAATTAATCAAGCTAAATAATTATAAATATAAGATGGATTCAAGTCCTTTGCAGTCAATGACTGCCTGAAGTCTGGAACCCCCAGACATCACCAAATGCTGAGTTTCCTCCCCAGAGGTGCTTTGCCAGGCCTTTAGAGCACTCGCCCTGAGTTGCTGCTCATTTGTGGGCCTCAGTTTTGGCTATATTCAGTGCTGCTCAGTTGGGTTGAGATAAGGTGACTGACTCAGCTATTTAAGAACATTCTACTTCTTTGCCTTAAGAGGCTCTTCAGTTTCTTTTGTGGTATGTTTTGGACCATTATCCATCCCTACTGTAATGTGCTGTCCTTTCAGCTTTGCAGAATGCTGAATTGGAGCAGATAGAACAGCTCTATTCACATTCACCTTGCTGCCTCTATTAGCAGGCATTTCATCAGTAAACACCAGTTCCACTGGCAGCCATACATGCTCAATAACAGTGCCTCCACCATGTTTGACCGATGATGTGAACACTTCCTTTCCTTCTCCATGCGCTCAAGTTACCCCTTTGAATTACTACAACTCTGGGAACTCAGCTACATGTGCTGATGTGGTTGATGGTTTTGGCAGCTTGCATGGAGAACATGCTCATTCGCAGTCTGCGTTCTTGTCTGTACTTGTGTTCCTGTGGACTATGTGAAACATCATCTGTTGCAGCCCAAGTTCTGTTCCATTCAAAAGTTCACATCTATCCAAGTACAGTGCAAACACCTAGATGCGTTCTTGTTCCGCCTGTGTTATCGAGCACGCATCAGGACGTGACTTTGGCACAGCCACATATCCCAGAAAGTATTACACACCATGCTGCTGTTCCAATTGCAAAATGACCGTACAGCATCCTCCCATCCTCGGTAGTGTGTACTCGTGAGCCGAACTTGACAAGGCAGTACTTTAAAGTACAACAGTCAGAACTTGGCGTAATTTGTATTGAGAATCCCTGCATGTCTTGAACATGAGACTTACAGCAATCGCCTTCCTCAGAATTACCTGCTGCTTTGGCCACTGTGGTTGTGTATGTGTCGGACTGTGTCTGATTGACAAAACTAAATATGACCTCATGACTGGACAGAAGTGTGGCTAGTGACTACCGGAGAACAAGGACACCAATTGTGGTAATCAGTGACTGCTCTGACTGTGTTCTAACAAAGTTTGCCGATGACAACTGTGCTGGGTCTCATCGGACGACGAGTCAGCATACAGAGAGGAGGTGCAGCAGCTGACAGACTGGTGTACAGTCAACAACCTTCACTTGAATGTAGACAAGACCAAGGAAATGGTTGTTGACATGACCACTCTCCACTCAGCATCAACGGCTCCTCTGTGGAGATCGTGAAGAGCACCAAGTTCTTTGGTGTCCACTTAGCGGAGAACCTCACCTGGTCCCTGAACACCACCTCTACAGCCAAGAAAGCCCAGCAGCGTCTCTACTTCCTCCGGAAGCTGAGAAAGGCCCGTCTCCCTCCACTCATCCTCTTCTATAGAGGGACCATAGAGAGCATCCTGAGCAGCTGCATCACTGCCTGGTTTGGGACCTGCACAGCCTCTGATCGCAAGACCCTCAAACGTATTGTGAGGACAGCTGAGAGGATCATTGGAGTCTCTCTCCCCTGTCATGGACATTTACACTGCCCACTGCATCCGCAAAGCAACCAGCATTGTGGATGACTCCACCCACCCTTCACACAGACTGTTCTCCCTCCTGCCATCAGGAAGAAGGTACCGCAGCATCCGGTCCAACACGACCAGACTCTGCAATAGCTTCTTCCCCCAAGCCATCAGACTTCTCAACTGATGTTTTTTTCTGTTTCATGCACACACTCTCTCGCTCTCTCTCACTCACCAACCATTTACCCCAGACAATATGGGAAGCATTTTGCACTAATAAACTTTACTACCTCACTGGATTCAATATTAATTGCACACTGCATAAACTGTGTACTATGTATGTAGTTGAAATGACAAAAACCCACTTGAGCTTGAACAGTGCACATATTTTGATGAGGAGTACTTATCCTGTAGCGTCCTATATCAAACCGACTTGTAAATGTAAAGCTTCATATCACCAGAGGCATGGATTAACCAGATAAAAAGGCCCATCTTGATTTTAAGGGAATTTTAACTGCAATGATCTATACTTCCCTGTTCTTCACTTCCTTCCATACATACTTACTTTTCACTCTCATAATTACCCAACTTGCACAGCTAATACTGACTAAAGTCTTGAGACTGAATAATAAGCTTGCAGTTTAAGAGGTTAAGTAAACATGTGCAAATGTAGGGAGCGTAGGAACTGCAGAAGGTGGAAAGGTCAAAAAATTGTCAACAAAAAAAAGAAAATCAGTAAATGAAGCCAAAGAAAATTAGCATAATTTATGTGCAAACTAATAGATGTTTGCCTAGCACACATAATTAGCCTTAAAGAGTGAATCGCTTATGTTCTTAGCCTGATGACTTGCTTAAAATAGTCATTATGCGTCCTCACAGCGTCTCACAGTGACATTTATAGAACACCACAAAAAACAGCTTTTTACAAGTAGTGTACAAAGACTGCAAAGACTTACATCAGCTTCCTGCATGATTCATACAATCCCTGACTTCCAGCCTGCTGTCTACTGTACTTTCACAGTTGTCAGTAAAAAGCCTAATATCAGCCTCCTGTGTTGGGCTGTGAATGACTAATATCCCAGCCCAAAACCCATTCCGGCGCGTACTTCTGCACAGGACCCGTTTAGCTTGTTAGCTAATGGCAACAGAAGCACAAAGGAGGCGATAATTATTTGAACCAAATGCGCCAGCTTACTCATTTATTTATCTCTATGCCTCGGAGACTTTCCTGCCGCTACGAAACAGGTGCAATACCTCTGCAACTACAGCTACAGTCTGCTTTTCTGATGTTTTTGGTCATGATTCAATCATGTCGTTCACCCCGCTCAGACAGCCCTGTTTGGAAACGCATTAATCAATGGACTCCATCTGCTTTGCGGACACCGAAGACCCTCGAAGGGCCAAAGCAGGCCGGTTCTTGTTCAAAGCAGGAACATATCAACTACAACCATTTTCTTTTTCCAAGGCCTGCCCCAGTTATGTCCTCTTCTTAATGGCACACCACGGATGCCAGCAGTCATGCCGTTTGTTCACACTGTCGATTCTGATGTATTTGCCCTGGGAATACGGTGCCATCTTTCCCCACATGTGACATTCATAAATTTGCTTAGCAGACAGCCTACTATTGGTTTTCATTCACAATGATGATAATATGCCATCAGCTGGTGGTGGATGATGATGATGATGATGATGATTTTGTATGTAAAGCTAGTCTCATACCGATGAAGACATAGAACTAGCCCCACTGAGGGATTTGTACGTGAAAAAAAGGATGCATTCATTTACTGTGAATGTTAGCGTACATTAGCTAAATTAGCTAGCTTATAGGCACTCCCAATGTACTGCATACAGTATACACTAACAGTGTTGGTCCTGGTGTGTCTGTATTGAGTGCTGTATTTCACCCACAGGACAACATAGTAATGGATTTCATAAATTTGCTGCATTTAGTTAATACTCAGCAGAGAGTTCTCCTTTGCTTTTTCATTAATAACAGTTCAGAACTTGTCATTATGTTGCAGCAGATGATGATTTAGTGGACGTAGAAAGAAAGGGAGATACAGTGTTACACACATTAATGAAGCCATATAGGGACATTAAAAGTTTATACAAACCATAAACAGGGCTTGTACCGATATAAATAAGCTAATTCATCATTGTACCTTGACTGTTAGTCACAGTGGTACATGTAGATGTAATGCACAGCTGTTGTGCTTGTTAGTCTATTCCATTCTATAAAATAACAAAAAAAGAAAAAGTGAGTAGTGAAAGCATGACTGATTTGCCAAGAGGCCTCAGTTTGCTTTATGTGGAGCTTTATGGCATGAGATATGATGTCCGCGGTTCTTTGTTTTCTTTGAATTGACATCACATGGAGGGTTTTACATGCATGTCACGTAGATAGCAGCTGGGCAAACCTCTCAGATGAACACACTATGCGACAAAGCATGTGATTGGCCAGTTTTAAAGCAACCTCCAAAATAAAGGCATCGAGTTTCGAAGTTTCCTAGCTCGCATGTGCCAAGCCATTGAATGCTAAACTGCCACCTAAATACATTTTTACTGGTAAAAATTCACTTCAAAATCTCTACATCCCATTTCAGATATGAACTATGATTTTTTTAGTAGTAATAAAATGAGTTTTGCTGAACTCAAGTCAACTAAACTAAACAACAACGACTAGTTATATTGTCAGGACAACATATGCTTAATGCAATTTTGGTTAGTCATATATGTTACCACTGATTCACATTGGATCTCATCCTCCTTACACTTTTACTAGTAAAAAGTGCAATTAAATACCTACAATTATTTTGGTAGAAATTGTCCATGTCTGTATCTGTAAATTCATTTTCACCACTACAAATTAAAATGAATCTCTAATGCAAAACTAGATTTGTTCCTGGCCATAATTACAGTTGATATCTAGTAGATATCTGAAGATATCCATGTAAATCAAATACTATGACTAGCCAAAATGGCATTAAGGAAATGGCATCCCTATGGCAACATGTCTATGTTTGTCTATGTCAGAAAAGTAGATCTGATATAATCAGTACTTGACATTAGAATTTCTACAAAAATTGCATATATATATATATATATATATATATATATATATATATATATATATTCACCATCAGTCTTAGATAAAGATGGAATTTGGCCTCTGATTGGCCGTGCAGTGAAAACGCACACACACACGAGCACACGCGCACACGTGAGTAAAGGTATAAAGACTCTTTATTTAGGGCCCTGGGAAAGCTAGAACCAGTGCTAAACACTACGACACTTATGTGGACGCATTCATGACAACACCCTAAACTACATTCTGACACACTAATAGAACTCAAAGATCCCATTTGAATGTACAGAATTACACCCAGTTATTCCTCCTAACTCCAAAAATAGGGCTGTGTGGTATGATATGCTACTTTATGTACAACAGACTTCATTTATTTGACCATGCGTCTTGCAACACCAAGCCTAGGAATCCAGGAGTCGAGGCTCAAAACACCGAGTCTTTCTCCTTTAATTAACACGACTGACTTTCATTGATTTACGGCTTAATTGTGTTCTTTCAACACCAGCGCTCTGAGTTCATGTAAAAATGGATCAATTCAGTTTCTATTGACTGGATTTGTGTTCTTAACACGTACGAGGGCTAATTGTATGTGTTTTTAGCCAATCTAGCGCATGCATTTGTCTTCAGAGCAGTTTGTCATTCCTTCCTTCCTTTCCCTCAGGACAGCATTCTAATGGTGTTCATAAATTAGTTTAGTTATACTTACTAGACAGACTTACACTTATAACCGATAAGAACGTGTCACCACGTAGCTGTAGAGGATGATGTACTGTGGGTATGTGTGGAGAGAGTCTCTTACAAACTAATGAAGCTGTTGGAGCGTGCTGAGGAGCTTTTACCAACCGGTGGTGGCTTTTTTTTTTTTTTTAATGTATTTGAATAGTGTGCTGTAAGCAGCACAGCGTAGGAACCAACATCCATCAATACGTCCCAGCACTACACTGCACTGGTCAGACACAGACACATGTGTCTCTGTGTTATTAATCAAAGTCAGCACATGCAGCACATTACACACACTTCTCTTGCTCACTATTCCCTGTCTTTCAAAGATATCTCAGGGAAACAGAACAAAAAGCAAAAGATCAGGAGTTGTTCTTTTGCTGCATTGCGTCAGATTAAGTTTGCACATTCTTCTTATTTATATTTCTATGCTGCCGAAAGCGGGAATAAGAGCAAAGCGCTGACAGTGCGGAGCTCACCCCAAAAAAATGACCTAATTAGGACAACTAATGTGATAAACGATCTGTTTACCATGTGTTGTATCAGTAGGGATTCCTAAGGCAAACATGCCTGCTTTCCGGTACAAGCATGCACAGCATGCTATTGAACCAGTAGCGGGGAGTGCACTCCCTTTGTTCAATAGTCCTACTATATCAGCTTGCAACTGCTTCCTCACATTGATGTATTGACCCTCCGAGCACTATTCTCAGGAGTATTTAAAGGATTAGCTGGAAAATATGTCATTAAAAAGTCATCATTCAGTTGTTTGATTGAACTAAGGACAAGCGCTCACGTCCGGAACTGTTCAAACGTGCCCTGAAATGTAACCATGATGTGCACAAAGTGAGTGAGTACGTGGATAGTAGCACTTTTTTTTTTTTCCTGTACTTTGAGTTCAAAAAGAAGGAAAGCTAGAGGTCAAAGTGCAGAGTATCCACCTTAACTCAAGGAAATTTACATTTATACTGGTTGAACCATTACATTAGCATTACCAGCTCTTTTTATGCCTAGTACCTTTCAGAGGAACTGGACCATTGGCTGCGAAGATGCATCTTCGGCCGCGACTTTAGCTCTACACTCAAATCTAAATATAGCTTTGGAGTCCACTACTGTAGTCTTTTAACATCAACAACAAAGAAGTGCTACAAGCAGACCATCATGAAGCTGACAAAAGCGTCTCAAATTTTGCGTCTCAAAAAAAGCAAGAACACACTGGTTAGCTTAGCACTATGCTAATAACCCGGCAGGTCAGGACAGGTCACTTTTTTAGGGTCATACCATTTACAGTGTGAAAGGTGTGACACCATCCTGAACTTTTATATTATGGCATATTTATCAGACCTTTAAACCTGCAGTACACCATGTCGAATCTGTTGAACCTCATGGAGCCGCTGTGGCTAGAGAAATGGGCTTGGGACCTGTAGGTGACCGGTTCAGTCTCCTGGAGTGGCTAGAGGGGTGAAGGAGGAATGAAGGCACAGCGCCTTCTCTTTTGAGCAAGGCACCTATGCTTAATTGTGCCCCAGGTTCTGAGGTGGCTGTGTGTATTTTCCTAAGTCTGTAGTTCACGTAAGTGTGTCACTGCCATTGATAGGTTAAATGGATGTGTTAAAGTTGCCTCCTTCCCTACTTCCTTCTTGCACACAACAGTCCATTCCAAAAGCAATTAATAGCTCTTTTTTTTTATATTTCTTTTGAGGTAGAAAAATATAACTGTTTCTACAAAGACTCAACTCATACGCAAAAGTAATATGTACATATGAGATTTCCGTATATTAAACATATGTGACAAATACGTGCACCTTTACCTTAGATGAAGTAAAAACTTGTGCAAACTATATATGAAACCCATCAGGATCATATATTGACATTGGCATGGCACACAAAAAATATGCATGTTCATGTATGCATATTACATATAATACATAAAACATATATACAGTCATATCAGAATATTACAAACTCCTACCTAATCAGATGACAACTGATCCACAGTGGTGCACAGTGATCCACAGATTGCTGGAGTTACATTTCCCTCTGGCATTAATGGCCCGTGGGACACCACTCTTATGACATATGAAGTCCATTCTCTGTAAACACAAGCCATACTTGTTTAGTCTTTTTCTGATTGTACTGTCATGAACTTTAACATTTAACATACTAACTGAGGCCTGCAGAGTCTGAAATGAAGCTCTTGGGTTTTTGCAATTTCTCCAAGGATTGCACACCTGGAATTTGCTGGGATGTCCACTTCTGGGAATGATTCTCACTGTAGAATGATGGACTTTTAATTGTTTGGAAATGGCCTTATAACCCTTCCCAGATTGAACTACCTTTATAAAATCATTGCTGACATGTTACATCCTTGGCATTGTGCTAAGACACACCTAAAATGATCCAGACCAGCAAACCGCCAAAACAACTGCTTTTATAGAGGTGGCCACAGTAGCTAATGGTCAGTTAATCAAAAGGAATTTGATTAGCAGCACCTGGCTGCTACCTACCCTCTTAATTCCTATGGTTGTAGAGAGGGTGCACTTAATTTGTCAATTTTTGTCAATTTGTTTATTATTATTATTATTATTATTATTATTATTATTATGTCCTGATACAAACTACATACATTTTATTATAGGTATATCATAGGTCATGATTTTATGTGCAGAGGATGTATGTATGTGATAATTTTTAAAAATCACTTTATAGGTAACATATATTGAAACACCAGTCTTGATATAAGAGCATGCATGCCATACGTCTCTGAACACTGGGGCAGGTCACAGAGCTACTGCTCCACACTCTGAGATAGCTACAGCCAACAAGACCCTGAAGAGCTTCATTTCAACTTTAAACAGATTTCTAATACCATGAATATAGTAGCTGTAGCCCAAAATATCTACTGAGGTGGTGTTAAAATTTCATGAGAATTGGGTGAGTTCCAATATTACACTGGACCCTTTATGAAGCACTTTGAACTAATTTGCCATGTGATCGAGTGTGGCAGCTTATCATCTCCAACTTAGTGCTGTGCTAATACAGACAGAGTGTGATTCAGAGTCTATAAAACAAATAAAAGTCTAGCTTTACACTTCATTTCCCCACTCCGAAACCTCTGAGGCCCAGTGTGACTCCCATCCGCATACTACATATTGTTATCCTGTCTAGTTAGAGTCACATGTCTTCTTGGGTGTTTACTGCCCTGTGTACGTACGGTCCTGTTGTGTGTCTGCACTCTTTGTAGGCCTAGGTAATGTGCTGCTGTTTTCTTGCACCCGGAAACTATAGACTGACACTTCTTTCATTTCGGCATAACTGAAACTATGTCGAATGCATGTACCTACTGTCGTTGGTCCTTTTACATCACGTGCCGATTCTGTATCTCTGAGCTTGTCAATAAATGTATGTGTACAGCTCTCCATGAGGGGGAGCTCAGAGGGATTTGTATTTACTGCAGTGGTGTAAAAGGGACTAACACTCCCAAACTGTAGGGGGAGCCCATAAGCAAAAAGTTTCTCTGTGAAGGCTTAGCTGTAAGATAAGTCCCACAGTACTGTATATATTGCACACGGGAATACATTATTGGAATAAATACAACTTAAGTTACAGATGGGCTATTAACAACAAACATGGGGGGAGGGGCAACCATGGTGGATAATGTGGATATTGCACTAAAACATATTAAGAGATAGAAAAAGCATGTTCAAGAGCCGCCTATGTGTTATTACACTAATGGAGACATATAGTGAGACTATAGATCAAATATTACTAGGAGCCACAGTGACAGGAGTGTGAAACTGTAGTAGCAGCAGCAGAGGCAGATCAGGTAGAAATATCAGTGCAATGAGTGCATTAATAAGAAAGAAAATAATAAAACATACCATATGGAGGCTGTACTTTAGTCTGGCTAGCGCTCACTGAGAGTTATTTCCATAAAAAAAAAAAAATTCAAAATCACTCAGAACTCTAAGACTTCTGCTCACAACACTTCAGAAATAACACTTCAGAGGGTCTTGAAATAACACTTCAGAGAGTCTTGAGAAATATCTGCCCAATAATTGTCCAAAAACACAGATGAGGTTGCGAATACAAGATGATTGAAACTTGTTTGACTTGAAACTGTTTAACTACAATATATGTCCAAATGTTTGTGGACACCACTTCTAATGAATGCATTCAGCTACTTTAAGATGTACCCATTGCTGAAACAGAGGTGCATATGCACGCACACACACACACACACACACACACACACACACACACACACACACACACACACACACACCCCTTGTGTACTTCCTGTAGAGAATAACTTCCAATAGAACCTATGGGCACTATGTCTAAGACATGGACTAGAGTAGTATAAAGCCCCTCATTGAGCCATGTTCCATCTGGTACTAATGGGATGAGCTGTGGCGTTGTCGCTCAGAGCAGTGCTCCTCCAGATTCTTATTAAAAGCCTTCCCTGGACAGTACAGACAGTTTTTAATACCCTTAGGTTCAGAAGAAACAATGAATTAGCAGGTGTCCTAATACTTTTGTCCATAAAAATGTACATCAAAAGTCAGTGTTGCATTTTACCCCGTTAGTTTAAAGCTTTTTATTATTTAGTTGGTTAGAGTACACTTTTGCTTGAAAAGCATTTGCCTTGTCAGGCAGTAACTAGCTTAGATCAGGCAAGCTAGTTGACTAAAGTCTGAATAGAGCAAAGAGTAAACACAGCAAACATGGACAGTCCACTAATCAGAGATGGTGCTATAGTTCTGCACATTCCCAGGCCCTTCTTTATCACTGCCCTACTACAAATGTAAATGAACGGTGTCCAAGTGTGTTTCACAGTTGAGAGCATAGTGTAGAAGCTTTTCCGTGTTTGGTGTAGTTTTTCTAAAGGTCAACATTGCAAAGGTGTTCACCAGCATAATCTGCATCAACTGATGCGAGGAGGAACACAGGAAGGCATTTCAAGTTGGTGGGACTGAGGTTATGTACATTACATGTACAACCATGTCTTTCAGATACATTTTTCAGTGGTCATGTGCTCTTACGTAAGTGAAGACTGATGATCTGGTTATAGGCAATAATTATTTCCGACACAACTATGCAGAGTAAACTGTTAAACTGAAAACACCAAACACCATCATTCTCCAGGTCTTCATTCCCTTAATATACCCACACCTCACAGGGCCAAAACACTTCTGAGTACGCCCTCCTGTTCCACCTCAGGGTGTGGTCCACACTAGCAAAGTGCATCCTATATATTTGCCTATACCTTTATCTTGTAATTACAATTTGTTTTTCTTGTGATCCCTAGATATGTTGATTTGTTAAGTCAACAAATGTTCTCAAGATAACTAGTCTTTCTTCTGATCTCTAGATATGTTGTTTTGTTGGGTCAACAATTGTTTTTCTTGTACTCTCCAAATACGCTGGTTTTTTTTTGGGACAACAAGTGTTCTCAAAATAACTTGTTTTTCTTGTGCTCTCTAGATATATTAATTGTTGAAACAATAAGTGTTGTTTTCTCAAGATAAATGTTGTTTTTCTTGTGATCACAAGAAAAAGACGACAAGATCCAGGGGAACCACAAAGTTGCTCAAAAACAAAGCATAACAACTGGACCATGTTTTAAATGATCTGCAATCAGATGATGTGTTGAATTATTTGGTTTGCTTTAAAATCATGTCACACCCCACAATATTCACTTTTACAATTGGTTGACTGAAAAAGAAATGATTGTTTTGGCAGGTTTGTAGCAGTATGTTTCGCTCTCTCATTAGCATATCCATTAGAACATGACAAGATCTTAACTGAGGAGCTAACTGTAGTTTAAATCTGGTCTAAGGAGATTAATAATGAATAAGTGGTGTGTAGATAGATTGTGTAGAGTATTACGTTTGCAGTGGTTACCAGTATGGGGCACCATGCTGCTACTTCCATGAGCGGAATCTGGCCCTGGCTCCACCATAGTGCACTACAATATGCACACAAAATAAATATGCACAAAAGTCCACATCATATAAAAGAGACATTTGTACTATTTTTAACATGTATTTTAAGATCGAAATTGTGGGAGACGAAATTAAATTTTAGTAAATTAACTAAAGTTTGGGAGTTTAAATTAATGGAAAGTTCACCTCGCCTGGTCTAGTGGCAGTTATGCAGCATCTGGCTTAGCCACTTTCTGGCTTCTCTCCAAATCTGCCTTTGGTTGGCATAGTTACAAGGAATGCAACTATACATTTGAGAGGATTCGTAAGGTTGAAGGTGCTGGATAGTGGATAGCGGTAGTAGAAGGACCATATGAAATATGACTAAGAGATCACAGTCGTCATTTTCACGAGATGAGTGAATCCATCTTATTTTTTATATTCTCGCTGGCCACTTAATTAGAAATGTGTACGATTTACATGCAACTTACTGGTGTACAGTGCCATTTGTAGATCACAATTTTGACCATACTCTAGTCCTTCATCAGTGGTCAGTTACAGTAATACTGCTGTGCTTGGAGTATGATACATTGGTTCCAACCATTCATTATACTTTCATTTTTTGTATTTTTAGGAGCCCTGCTTCTCCATAAGGGAGGTTTTAGGGCCCTAATTTGGCAATATTTAGGTGATCCGTCAACCGTGCACCATGCAGCTTGATTTAGGGAGTGTCAGGACTGCGCCTTGTACGTCTCCAAACACGTAAAAGGCATGTACTAAGTCATGTAAGGCATGTACTAAGCAGCTTGATTTAGGGAGTGTCAGGACTGCGCCTCGTACGTCTCCAAACACGTAAAAGGCATGTACTAAGTCTCTTAATTATTAATGGGCATGATGTGCAATAAACCAATAAGCGTGTCACTTGCCATTCCCTTTTTTGCAATTTTAGTGGTGCATCGCCTACGGGCGATCTGGGAAGGTTTGCTAAGTCTTGAGCTTGTGGAGCACCTCGCCCCTAGAATAATGTTATTTTATTTAGTATTCTGTTTATTGTTGATGCAAACGCTTGCATAGCTGCCAATTGGCACACACTATTGTTATGGTGTGGTGTGGGGTTTGGACTCAAGTGCAGTTAATTTATTTATTAATTTATTTAATGAGACTACCCCTTTTGGGGGGTATTTTATGGTGCATGTAACAGATGGTGAATGTCTTAAGTCAATGCAAGATTGGTGCTTGGTGAGACTGTGGCTGTGGTGGGGCTCAAACTATCAACCCTGGTGATGGGAGTCCAGTGCGTTTTCACTGCACCACCACAGCTGTGAGAGGAGGCAGAATAAAAACTGTTTTAAAGCAACATAGAAAAAAGGGCAGGAAAACACAAAGGAGTGGTGTGTACTCAAACAAAGGTCAATCTAAACCTTTCAACCCAAACCATTTTCTTTCTAGTTTTCTTTTTCACCACTGATTACAACAAACTTTTTCAGCTGTTCACCACTTAAACTCTCCCTTTTTAACTTCAGCTTTTCTTTACTGTTCACCATTTAAACTCTCCTTTTTAACTTCAGCTTTTCTTTACTGTTCACCATTTAAACTCTCCTTTTTAACTTCAGCTTTTCTTTACTGTTCACCATTTAAACTCTCCTTTTTAACTTCGGCTTTTCCTTGCTTTTCACAATTTAAACACTTTCTTTTTAGCTCTTGCTTTTCTTTACTATTTGAACTTTTTCAGCTCTTGCATATATATATATATATATTTTTTTTCATACATTTTTTTTTCTCTCTCTCCCTCTGACTGTTCACAACTTAGAACCACTGTTGCCGTTCACCCCTCTACAAAGGTGCGACGGGGAAGCGTGTTTGGCTGGGTGTATTTATAACGTGCCACACAGGTGGGTCTGGTCAGCGTTGATTACCGCTTAGGATTCTGGGGCTTGGAGTTCTTTGCTCCAGCTCCACCAGCTTTCCTACTGTGCTGGCCAGGCCCCCTGCTGGTGGCTGACGGTACACTCTGCCTGCTTACAGCTATGGGTTTGTGCTCTGCTGCGTAGACAATTCACGGCCAAGATAGCAATGAATGTTGTGGCCTAGGCAGTTTTCAGTCAGTGGTGAGTCTTTGTTTTCTGTTGACAAGATGGCAATATGCCAGAAATGTACCTGAACACACCTCATCAAGACCACCGCGCCCATCGGCATAGATATATTCCCAAGCACTGTTGCTATTTAAATGATGCAGGCAGAAGGCATGAAAATAGACTGTTGGCAGGCTGTAAGATAGCAGTGAGCATCGCAATGCTTTGCGCAGGGTGTACGATAGGGGCTTAGACCAAATGGCCAATTTATAATGTCAGAATAAAATCAGGGGAGTCTTGCTAGAGTCTTTTTCCCATCTTGGCTTTCCAATAAAATCAACTGTGTTTAAAATTGTCACAAGTTTTTAGTTTGGCTCACGCAGATTGTGACATGGACCTTGTGAATAACTAATAGCTGAGCTCTCACCAGTACCAAACAGGAAGCACCTTGCTGTCCCTGTTTAATTAAGGCAGGGTCGAGCCCACATTCTGCTGCCTTTATATATTTTTTTTCCAAACCAACTACTGCACACACAAGCTGTGGCAAAGGCTGCCTCTTATGAATTTCCACCATGAATGATCTGCAGTCTTGCAAATAGTGACCCTGCAAGATTCTCTGTGAGTCTTTGCATCTGTGACAATGACAAATAATGACAAATAATTACACAAAATGTCTTTATATGTGAGAGAGTGTCAGACTTCTGTGGGTTTTTTTTAAAGGCTTCTAGTGTATGGTTAGCATTACAATCTCAAGCACCAATCAGTGACATTACACTCAGCTTTCAGCCTTTTACCCCACACCAAAAGGTCTTACTTCACCCTTTTCTCTCTTATTACCAAGTCTTATTCTCTCTCCAACCCCAAATAGTGTTAAACAAAAACACACCTTACTTTTCTTGTACCAAATATAAAAGTTCATTATAGTCCAATTAGAAAAGACTGTTGATTGACTGACCCAAAACAATTCTGGTGGGAAAAAAACAGGAAGGCCATCATTCTGATGAAATTTCAGAATTAATTAGAACATAGACACCCATTTATTCAAGAGACAAAATACAAAGGAGGTGGACGTCTTACTATTACATATTTGAATATTTTTCTTTTGTTATTTTCAGAATTAAACAATGAGAGTGGCATCTGCTCAATGAAGGAGACAAGTCATAGCAAGTGTGATTTGTTATTTTTTTTACCTCTTTGTGATCCTCCAAGGCTTGGCAAGACATATAATATCTGTTACCATCTTACATATACTGTGTATATGTGTAAAAAAGTATATTCCATTGTTCTTCTTATTATAAATACAGTGCTTTATGGCTTGGCTTCATAGGTTTATGGCAATGAAGTGCATTTAATGATACCGTACCTATAGGTTTCCACTGTTGTCTAAAACTAATGCAGTAAATAATGAAGCAAAGTAAATGACATTGCAATGCTTTGATATAGGTTTGAATAGGTTTGAAGGTTTAATATGAAGGTCTGACATAAATAAATAAATAAATAAATGAATAAATATAGAAATTCAAATATGGTATTACAATAATTATACTGTACAGAATTTATATATTAATTATACTTGTATAATACTATTGAACTACATTCTTTGTTTCCAAGAATGTAAGAATGTTTTGCATATCAAATATCCATATACGGACATGTTACTGGTTTAACAGGGCCTTCATTATTCTTAACATTAACATTTAGCATAATACGATGGATCAGGAGGAATGAGTATCGTGTCACTGCCCATGCTGTAATTGCTTTGTACCATCTTGGCCACCCTGTAAAAATATATATTTGAGTCACACAGTAAATGTTGTCTCACCCAAGAAAAGTAAATGAAAGTAAATGTCTTTTTTGACATTTTGAAAAGTGGAAGTAGTACACATCATTATTCTCAGTGGTTGCCAGTATTTTGCTCTGAATTCCCCACTTTGATCTGACCATTAGTAATACACCACTGAGCCTTTTGGCTGAATGACTGACTCCCATCCTTTTTAGTAAAGGCGAGTTTGGCACTCCTGCCATCACTAGAAAAGAAATATGAGTAAAACCGACCCTGTAGGTTAGACAGAATTCTCAGAGCTTATGAAAAGCTGCAGTTTGAAACACCCAGTCCTTGAACGTGGAATTGCTTCGGCTGGCCCAGCAGTAAATTATGACTGAGCAGCAACTCTCGAGCTGATGAGTTGAAGAATGGTGTGAACCAGACTTTTACAGGTTTACTGCTCCCAGTCATTAAAAAAAATAAAAGTTTTCAAGGTTAAGTTAAATTTTGATGTTTTTATTAAATATACTAATATGATGTTAGCTGATGAAACTACTCTATACTGACTGATGAATTATTCTTTCTGTTTCTTTACTGCGTGAATTCGTCTTTCACGTTTCGTTTTTCGTTTTTTTAAGTCTTTTAAATGTAACTGTTGAAGTACATCAGTGGTTCTACTCTGCACACTGTAGTGTTCACTCCTCGAACACCCCCGATCCAAATAATAGGGGCCTAGATTTCTGACTGTCTCTTAGACTGTTTTCATACCTAGAGCCCCTAGTCTGCAACAGTTCTTTGGTGTTTTGAGATGCTGTGTATCTTTTTTAGTTGTTTGTGGTGTTGTTTTCTTGGTCAGAAAAGTAGTGGGATCTTTTTACACAGGTTTTTCATTTTAACTTTCACCAGCATATCAAAGGTTCAGATCCAGGTATGTTCCTCATGTACAGTGTATTCTTGATGAACGTATTATGTATCCATTAACAACATGATCAGATTATAAAAATAATCCTTGGAATATCCACACCTGTCAAAATAATGGTAATAATCAGAAGAAAATATTCCATTTGTCCACACCAAACATAGTACACTTTATGGCCCAAATTATGTGGACACTTTGGGGTTGGTGGATGCCAGGAGAACAATACCTACCGGCCTGCATAGTGCTAATAGTAAAGTGTGGTAGAGCAGGAATTATGGATTGTGGCTGTTTAGAGTTTGGCTTGTAAATGAAGTGAATGCTACAGTTGACAGACATTTTACACACATATAAGCTTTCAATTTGGTGGCAACAGTTTGGGAAAGGTCCTTTCCTGTTTCAAAGAGAAGTCCTTAAACAGAATAGAATGCAACTTTATGGTCCAAAAAGTATTGGAAAATGTCTTTGGTGTCCCTTTTGTCACAGGTTGCGCACATCTTTCAAACATATATCAAGATATAAGATAACATTGATTGAGTAATTAATAATGATTCAGAGGGACGGTGGCAGTGGGAATTCAGTAACAGCTAGAGCAAAATACAAAAGGATAGGTTGGAGAGTATTGTTATTTACAGCTCATCTATCTGTATCTGCTGTCTGCCTGTACAATCTCAGGCAATTTTGCTCTTTCTCTAGCAGTTACAGTCCCAAAGCAAGATATAATATGAAAACACAAACACTTTCCCTCCAACTAATGTAGGCCTTTTAAAATATATGGTTTTACTTACTGCAAAGCCTTTAAGTCTGCTGCTAAAAAATAATCGGATTAGCTCGCTTGAAAATGTTGTGAAGCTGAGCTTATCACCCAAAAAAGCTTCCCAGGTGTTTGAAACACTACAGTTTCTACAGGATGATCATTAAGAACAAGTGCTGGCATGTCAATCCCTTTGTTTTTATCTATTTTGCTGTCTTTCACCTGATCACTACAAAATCGACCAACTAGAGCTGTGTCCTCAACATATTTCAATAATTAAAGTCATATTTACTCTCATTTCATTAGTGCCAGAGCCTCACTGAAGAAGCCTCACAGTGCATTGAACAGCTATAGCTACAGATGTCTAGATAGGTAGGTAGCTATAAACATGACAGTTTACTATGAAATGGGTGTGAAAGAGCCCTTAGTGTTAAGATGAGAGAGAGAGAGTGTTCAGTGAGGTTCAGGGGTAATTCTTTTAGGTCTTTTTAGGTCTGTGAGCTTCAGAATGCTTGACAACACCCCTCCCTCCACCCTCCCTTTTTATGCTTTTCTTCTAGTCATTCCTTCCCTCGCTAGAAACTTTGTTCCACCGCTTGGCCACGGCTGTTCGTGCTCAAGGTGCGTTTTCATGAGAGGGCTAAATGGATGAGTGGTCTGAGCGATGCGTCACGACATAAGGCTGGAGCTTCGGCCCCAGCGCTGCAAACGATACGAGCCCTCGTCTGAATTCAGAACAGCTCCCCCTGCTCACCCAGCGCCTGTTGACGCAGTCCTGCTAGCTTTAAAAATGCATTAGGTTTATGGGGGCAGAGCGCACTGGGATCAGTTCAAATGTATTAAAGACTGAGCCGGGGGAAAAGAGGGCCCGTTCTGGGAACAAGGTCATCAAGTGTGAGCAAAGTGCTCCAGGGCTTGAGTGGGTGTTTGCAAGAAAAGGAATTGGTTACGATTAGATTAGCATCTGAAATGTAACACTGCAAAACGGCTGCGCTGAAAGTGTCTTGGACAAGTGGGCATGATTCTGCTTATAACTTCCACCAAAATGCTGAGGAAGGTCAAAAGTTATCCGATCTCATCTAGCATATCATCAGCGATGCTTTCAAGGATGGAGGATCGGTTGGTCTCCTTTAACCCATCATTATATCAGATAGTAGAATAGCCTATATTTGTTAACTTAAAAAGTAATAATCGTCATGTAAACAGGAAGTTTTTGTGGCCACAGCAAAAAATAATCTATATTACCAATCAGTGGTTCCAAACCCTGGTTCTGAAGGACCCCTGCCCTGCATGTATGTGTATGTAACACACTTCCTTTTAACTCAAGAAGTTTGGTTATTCTCCAAGTAGCTTAATCATGTGCACTGGAAGCAGGGCAAACACCAAGCCTATGTTCAGACTGCTGGCAATCAGACTTGTTTCTCAACTCAGATCTGGTGAGACTGTCCACACTTGTTATTTGTAAGTGATCAGGTCGGATTTGCTTGTCTGAACATCACAAACCGATCTGCATGGGTTGCTGTGGTAACGGCGTAGGTGCTAACGAGCATGCTTTCATGCATGGAAGCAGAAGAGATGGAGGTCGCTCTGGATTTGACATGAACGTTGTCTGTGGTGGTCGTGCATCGCGCATGTGTTGTGGTCGTATAAGACGCTTGTAAAGCCGAGCATCCAGACAGAGATCTGTTCAAATCCGACAAAACGTAAACGCATCTGATTTGCAAACATGTAGATTTAGTTCATGTAGCTTCTCCTAATAATGAGCTAGTATCTCAAAATAATTATATTATCTCTAAATAATGATGTAGTATCTTAAACTAATCAACTGGCATTTTACAATAAATAGATCTCAAGATAATGAGATGGTATTACAAAAGGATTTATTTTCCTGAAGAATTTTAGGAAGTACAGTGCCTTGCAAAAGTATGAACTTTTCAACCTTTTGCCACATTTCAGGCTTCAAACATAAAGATATGAAATTGTAATTTTTTGTGAAGAATCAACAACAAGTGGGACACAATCGTGAAGTGAAACGGAATTTATTGGATATTTAAAACCTTTTTTAGAAATAAAAAACTGAAAAGTGGGGCGTGCAATATTATTCGGCCCCTTTACTTTCAGTGCAGCAAACTCACTCCAGAAGTTCAGTGAGGATCTCTGAATGATCCAATGTTGACCTAAAGAATACTTTTGCAAGGCGCTGTATCTCAAAATAATTAGTGTCTCCAAAAATTCTAAGGTAACATCCTAAGATAATGAGAGTCTTTTAAAATAATGAGATTTTAGGTTTATCCCAAAACAGGTGACAGATTAAGCTTAAGGCCAGGCTAAAAACACTATACCTACATTTGGAGTAAACATCTTTGGAAACTCGCCTGCCCATGCTTGCTTGATGAAAAGATGGTAGTTTTTGACCAAATCAAACAGAATTTTCAGTTTTGTTTGACTGTGTTTTTCACAGATCAGAATATCTGCAAAAACAGCAGTGAGAGGTCATGTTATTAAAGGAGAAAAGAAAAGAAACTTCCTGAATTATGGAATATCTTCTGTTAAAGATTCTACATGAATTTTTATTTTGCCCATAAATATGTAAACTCATGTTGACTAATGAGAAGAAGCATCACAATAAACAGTAACAGTGGATAAAGTCCCATTTCCTGGAGCCATAAAAGCCCAACCTGTTGCTGTGGTCTCCAGGCTCTGTATATATGACAGTTCATGACATTGCCTTGTTCATCATGCTGTAGCCGTACTCTCTAGAGTGGACCCATTTAGCTGTCCTGGAATCGTTTTTTAGAAACCCCTATCCAGGCCAGACCCATACTTTTATACCTGACAAAACTTTTGGGCGACCCATTTCACAAGACCCAGGCTGCGTTTTGGTCAAGGGCAGGTGTGACAGTCACCCCGATGCTCACCCAACCTCCCTGCCTCTTTACGCCTCTTTGCTTTCCCAGGGGCAGACAAAGACCACTTCTGAGCCACGGAAAAGCCCTTATTAATTGCTGTCTTGCCCTTTGAGGTGTCGAGAAATGGAGTGTCCTCTTTGAAATATTTCCCTGACGCCTCAAATATTTCACAGATGCCTTTTAACGCCAAATAAATCATGGGAGGCATTGTTTCCGGCCATGTACGATTTGCTTCATAAAAACTGCCACGAAGACAACGAACAAAAGCATCTGTTAGCAGAATTCAATCCGGCGTCTGGTCGAAATCCATCTCACTTACGTCCTCGTTAGTTCGTCCAGCCAAATATTGTTTAACATTTCGGAAGCATCTCTGGCTAATGGTTAATTATTTCCCTGAATTATTGCTGGACACATTTGGGAAAATGCATAGGCGAGTCCAGTGATCTTGCATAATTTTCTCATTTTTTCGTTAGGCGACACCTTTGATCTGGAGAGTGACAGCACGTTCTGGATTAACTATCACCACTGGGCGCGGTGATTATTCTAGGAGCCACTTTAGCCGAGGAATTTTAATTAAAGGCCACATTTCCGATTACAAACCAGCCTCAGCACTCACCTGCCTTTCTTCACCTTTATCCAAAAGATCACATCAACAAATTAACTATCCGCTCAATTGCATATTAGTATAATTTATGGCAGACCAGTTGTACATACCTCCATATATAGACAAAATGTAGTCAATATGAACACAAAGTTGATGATTTTTCAAATATATGTTTTAATTTAAATTATAGAAATGAATTCCGCCTACAAAATATAAGCCATTATGGTCATATTTCTACTGACAGTCCAGCGATAATTACTGCATTGATCTCAGCACTGAGGATGTCTGTCCTGTTTAACACTGCTAATATAACAAACACAAAGCCATGAAGTCAGTGGTCAGTAGTCAGAATATCGCAGAATATCGTCCAATGAAAAACATGTATCTCCATTTATGTCCGTTTTAAATTTTCTTCATCATTGAACCCTGTAGCTGCTCTGTACACCTGTGTAAATAACTCCGGATGAACAGACCAATAGAAATTCTCTAAATCGCTTGAAATAAACTCTTCTTTTCCACTGACTTCCATTCAGAGTTAAGAACATTTTAGCCTTCTTCAGTTAGAAGAACACAGGCTTGGTTACTGAGTTCTCCGTGAACTTCTGGATTACTCTAGATGTTGTTTAAAATAAACTAGGTAAAGAGGCTAAAATAAAGATTAAGGGGGCCATGGAGGAATACAGAGTTAAGATGGAAACCAAACTGGAGCAGATGTGCATGTGACATGTGGAGAAGCCTGAAGTACATCACAGCCTCAGTTTAGCAGAGGGCAACTGTGAATAGTTCGAGTTGAGAGACATTTCATGCATTGATAAGTCTGGGCCACTGTCTTCTACACTGTGGCTGTCTCTTTTACAGCTTTTTGCGACAGCAGCAGGGACAACTCCCACCCTCTACCACAAGCATTTGCACCTCTTACCATGAGCAGGACCTCTGAACTACACCTACATTCACTGCTGTCCAAACTAATTCAGACTAAACAGGTATACACCTATATACACCTATATTAGAAACACTGTATGATCTGTATGAGGCTAGTTTAATTTCCCAGATTTTCCCAGAAATTCTGGGTTTACTTTTGATCACATGGCAATATACTGTCATTTTCATATCATCGACCACAAGTTAGTGTTTTTTCTTATATGATTTTGAGCACATTTATAAAAAAAAATACACATTTGACAAGGAACAAGAACAAGGAACTCCGTTAGGATATCTGATGTATAGCCATATACTGTATGCACATATCATCAACAATTGGGTATATGTATTGTATTGCATGTTGGACATAATCTATCATATATGGGTCATTCATATGTTTGATTTATAGAATGTACAGTACATATGTGGTAAAAGCATATGTGCATGAGAATGATCAGGCTATAAATACCCGCTGGGTGTGCGACAGGATTCATAGATTGAGAAGAGGTGGGACAGTGCAGAGAATGTCTCATTCAATGGGTCGCAAAGCAGGTGCTAATGATTGGCGTGAATGCATGCAAGTGTGCCAAAGACCATAGTGTAAAGGAAGTAGCTGAATCAGCAGGTGTATGGAAGCGTATGGTCATACGGGTCTACCAGCAGTGGCAAAAATCCCAGTATACAGGAAATTCCCGGCAGAATTGTGGCTAAAAGATCAAACTAATGGAACTGAGGGGCCGCCAGCGGGTTTTGTGGCTTGTGGGTGAAAATGACTTGGCTTCCAGGAAAGACTTGCTTCGAGAAGTCAACTCAGGTCCTTCAAAACCATTTTTTTAAAGTTCACTCTGTAGAGAACTGCATTTATAGCTTGATCATCCTCTTGCAGCGTCATCTGCAGGATCCTAAAGTTCCTACCACCCCAAACATGCAAGGTGACATTTTTTTTTATTTGGGGAGCCTGTATGACCCATAGTGTGGTCCATGATGCATAGCCATTTTGTTTTATTTGTGTTGTTTTGGTGTGTTTGGGTGAGTTTTGAGTGGCCACCATCATGGTCCTTCTCTTTCTCTATGGTTAATCCAGAAGCTGTTCTTTGCAGAAACAGTCTAACAGTTTCTAAATCACCTTTTTTTGTGATGTCACTGCATACATATCTGCATACTCCTGCAGTCTAGCCCCTCCCTCTCACACTGAAGTTATAAGCAGTGTTTCTAAATGAGGTGCAATCAAAGCAGAGCTCGTTTACATATCAATGTTAAAGGCAGAGTAACGAAAACAGAATGTCTTTGGCTTAAAAATGGTTGTAATAATTTATAGCTGGATCAACCAAAAGGGAACATGAGTGGCTCTCCAGAGCCGGAGGAGCAATAAAACATAAGACAAATGTAGGGAATGGGCCTTTTAAGGGGAACCTTAGATGATGGTGTAATGGAATAATTGTTATAGGGAGCAGTATCGTCATCTGTAAGCAGATCTTTTGGTTTACTCAGTGGAACATCAGCACCTTCAGCTCTGTGCCCCTGCATGCAACCTGAAATAACTGGGATGAGGTTGAATGCATGAGTCATCCCCATGCTCCAACTGTTCAAAGCAACTGTATGGTTTTCCCCCCAATGTGGTGAAGTCTGCAATATTAAAATACAGCTTTAATCAGTCTTCTGTTGGGGTGGTATGTTAGTATAAATGATATCTATTAGAATAATGTGTGTGTGTGTGTGTGTGTGTGTGTGTGTGTGTGTGTGTGTGTGTGTGTTCCTTAGGCTTCAGGAGATTCTTGAGGCCTCTGACGATATGGCCATCGACATTCCTCATATCTTTTTCTACCCAGCTGAGATCATTACCCCCATGCTGCATGAGGGAGGAATGCCCATGGGACAGCTCTTCAGGTGTGTCTAACTTGGAAGCGATGGAATTCACTATTCTTGAATAACTTAAAGCAACAATATGTAGCAATTTTACCTTAAAATAGCAGCTTCAGAATCCAGCCATAAGCTGTTTCGGTGGTTTCACTATTACATTATCAGGTGAATGGAATTTGTTTTGTTGTGTATTTACTTACCTATTCATTAATTGTAGTTATTGTTCATTTACCTATTCATGTATTTGGAGCATTGCTTTGTTTTTCTTTATAATAAATTCATATTTTATATATCATTTTATAAAGTCAGCTAACTAATATACTGGATAAAGCATGAGTAATTCATGTAAGAGTATTTTATTTAAACAACAAAGCCTTCAACAGGCCTATTTGATATTTAAGTGTGTGTTTGGGAGGGGGGGGGCTTTCTTGTTGAGTTGGGCCATAAGGCCATTATTAATTTTTTCTAAAAATTGCTGACTAAAACTTAAATGTCCGTCCCAAAATATATTTTAAGGTACAATTATAGGAAAAGTCATGAAAGGAGGAATCTGGGATTTTGAGCATTACAGTCCATAAATTATAGGGCAAATATAAGTAGTTATATGGTGCATTTAGTAAGACGTCACAGCGGTCAAATGACTGGTATTCTGGAACAAGCAAACAAGCAAATAAAGGTATTATCATTCAAAACATCATAAAACAGTAAAAATTGCAGGTCTGCACATGCACAGAGCTGCTAAGTAGTACATATGAGAAGTAGCATAACTCAACTGAATGCTGGTACTTGGCAATTCTAGTGTTAACGAGAAATGTCTGCCAAACCAGAATATGCATTTATATACCAATTTACCTGAAAGGAAGCAAGACAAAAGAGGAGCGAAACATTGGCTGGTGAAAGGAGTGTCACATCTGCCAGGGGCCTGAAACTAACTAGGCTAACTAGACGCTCATAAGATAGCCACTTCATTGTCTGGTTGCACCACCTGAACTCTGGTTTACGGCTCATCTAATGCAAAATGAAATTAGCACATGTTCAATCAAGAAAGCTGAATCATGAGAGCCAATCATGGTGTGGTAGGGGGAGGGGGCGGGGGTCTTCTCTTTTAATCGCTCCTTTCTGTAGGCTAGGCCATGCAACTGAAGCATGACTCAATGAAGACGAATCAATGCCAAATACATGTCACATGTGGCACGTTGCAGTTCAGGTGCTCGGCCCTCTTAAACAAATGGCTTCCTAAACAGTTCTTGACTCCTGGCTACAGCTTTAATTGGTGCAGAATAGTGACGTTATCTGGAGATTCTTTAGGCAGATGTAGTCCACATTGGCACATCTTTACAAAAACAGTTGGTGAAGGACCACAAATTCAAAGGTTTGGTAACACTTCAGAATGGGCGGACATGATGCCCTTGTAAATTTCTTGCTAATTAACTGATTGATCATTACTATATTAACCAATAACTAGCTTGACTTAGACAAGTTCTTTAATACAGTACATCATAATCTGGTGAATGACCCCTTCTAAGCACTGGCTCCATGTGTGTGTGTGTGTGTGTGTGTGTGTGTGTGTGTGTTCCTCAGGCTTCAGGAGATTCTTGAGGCCTCTGACGATATGGCCATCGACATTCCTCATATCTTTTTCTACCCAGCTGAGATCATTACCCCCATGCTGCATGAGGGAGGAATGCCTATGGGACAGCTCTTCAGGTGTGTCTAACTTGGAAGCGATGGAATTCACTATTCTTGAATAACTTAAAGCAACAATATGTAGCAATTTTACCTTAAAATAGCAGCTTTAGAAACCGATTGATCATTACTATATTAACCAATAACTGACTTAGACAAGTTCTTTGATACAGTACATCATAATCTGGTGAATGACCCCTTCTAAGCACTGGCTCCATGTTGAATGTGTTTAAGAATGAATTCTAATTAAACACCTAATTCATTACAATGCTTATTTCCAAGCACTAGTTGTTGGTGTTTGTGTTTGATTATCTGATCAATATCTCAGTAACACAACCTGAAATAGCTCGAAATAAAGACTGAGCTCCTGTAGTAGTAATGTATGCTAGCTTTCTAGTCAAGTTACGTCCACATTACACCCTAGTTGTTGAGTTTTAATAGGGTATTATAAGCAGCAATTAAATGCTTAATAATGAAGCATTCATAAAATGATTCTTTAGGGAACCATAAGTGGTTCTTGGTGTTGCTGCAGAGAGGCCTTCCTGGCACGTTGGTAAAGCAAACCAGATGCTTACGGATGTAAAAAGGTGAAATGGTTTTAATAACGAAGAGATGATCCTAAAGAGAAGTACATAAGCCAGATGCAATGCAAGACCATTAAGAGCAGAAACCAGTACATGGGACTAAACAAACTGAAGAGGTCAAAAAAAGAGAGTGTCAAAACCTGGCAAGCAGAGCAAAAAGGGATGAACCAAAACGTAACAAGCCAAAAGACAAAAAGAGTCAGGCATGGAGAAGGCGGTGCCAATACTTGCAATGAATGACACAAACAGGTGAATATACAAACAGGTAAACTTATATACAGGTGAATAGAATACAGGTGATGTGGACTGTGGGAACAGTTCATGATTGGCTTGCAGAAAATATGTGCTGGTTGAAGAGCTTGGTCTTTCTGGTCATGCTGGTCAGCCAGATTAGTCATGATGCTCAAGCTGGCTGATGAGCTTGGTCTTGCTCATCAGCCAGCTTGGTCATGCTGGTTATCCTGATCACATTGGTCGACCGGCTTGGTCATGCTGGTCAACCAGGTCATACATGTGGTTTAGCTTTGTCAAGTTAGTTACACTTGTAGACCAGCTAAATCATCAAACTCACAGAAAACATACCCTGAGCTACCCTATCAAGAGCTAAACTGGTCAACCAGGCTGCTCTTTTTCAGCTGGGTAAAGAAACATTAGTTTTAGAGACATAGCAATAGTCTGTTGGTTACAGAGTTAAGAGGTTGGCAAATTATCATGTAAAAAGTAGATTTCATAAGTGATATTTCATAACTGGGAAAGAAATAACATTTCATCCTGCTCTTGGAGTACAATTGCTCAAGGATTTTCCACCCCTCACTGTATATCATTACCTGGAATTCTAGGTGTTTTGGTCCAGTTCAAATGCTGCCTACATTTCAGGGTCACTTGAAAAACTGCATGGGCTGTGCTCTCTTAATTGTAAAATGTCTCTAAGAACTGGAGGCCCAACATAGACTGAGGTGAGCGATGTAAAGCAGAGTATATAGGGGTCCTCATAAAACATTCACTGAGGTCATAAACCTGAGCATCATTTAAGATTCGGGATCCTGTGGGCAGACCCACGTCATACCCAAATAGAGTCGGCCTGCTCCGTTCCCCTCAGAGAAGAGCAAACAGAGGTATGGAAGTGGATGTTATTGAGACATTGACATTAATAAACTTTATGCTGGAAGCCACCATTCTATTATTAAAAACCTTGGCAGTGGTTACGGTCCTTGCTGCTCCTGTGTACCCAGTGGCTATCAAGTTTTAAGACAACATATTCCTGAGATTGAAACAGCGAATGAGCCCTTTTAAGATGCGCCCCATATGGCAGCGTAAAGAGACCAGTGGTATACAGAAGGTGACTCAGTTAAAAGCAGGATGAGAACAGGATGATTCAGAACATGATGATTCAGTCAGAAAAAGCCATGGTCACCCTTTTTCTTGGGCCGTGGCCATTTGGAAGCATTTAGCAATTCGTAGAAATTATTCATTGTTTTAATTAGTCAGTTAATGATGGGAAAAAAGTCCATAGGCACATTTCCAACTCATATTATGAATATGAGGGGTTTTAAAGGGGACGTTATGCATGAATATACTGTAAACCTTTAATACTGTTAAAATAATGATCTATAAATCAAATGAATAGTGTTTAATTTACTCTAAAACTAAGATAAATGGGCAATTGTCACCCTTTGATGAGGTCATATGATTGCACTGGACAATAGCTGTGTCTGAAACTGAAGGTAGCTGCCTTAATGCCTTGCTATCTCAGCAGTCTCACAAGTCAATGCTATAGAAAGCAGAACTTTTAAGAAGGTCATGATACCTCACTCGGTTTCTGATCAGACTGGAAGCCTTCATGCATCCAGTGTTTCTTGCGTTTCAGACGCAGCCTGAGTAAATTCATGCTTAAGCTAAAGCTGGAAATGCTGAACGATATAAACACTATACGTCCAATTGTTTATGGACACCCCTTCTAATGAATGCACTCAGGCACTTTAGGTTGTATCCATTGCTGAAACAGATGTGCAAATAACCACACACACACCTTGTCTGGTCTCTGTAGAAAAAGAGTAGTGCCAATAATATAGGGCTCGTTGGAGCAGATAAACATGAACCTAATGCCAGGCATGGCCCAAAGGGGCTGAGCTGTGGAGCAGTGGTATTTGATTGCATTCAGCGATAAGTGTTAATGAGGTCAGAATGTTGGAGGACCACCACCCCAACTCATCCCAAAAGTATTGGATGGAGCACCAACCATCATTCCAGAGAACACCGCTCCACTGCTTCACAGCTCAATGCTGGGGGGCTTTATACGTTTCTATTAATCCATTCACCTTCCATCATCCACTCCATCACTTCTACCTGGTCGGTGTTACAGTAGGCCCAGAGCATACCTGGGATCATTGGGCGCAAGGCAGGAATACCCTCTGGACAGGGCACCAGTCCATTGCAGGGTACCACACACATACATACACACACACACACACACACACACACACACATTCACTCACATACTCTCAACTGGGGGCAATCTAGCCTAGCCATTTCACCTACCATGTTAGTCTTTTTGGGAGACAGGAGGAAGCTGAAGTACCTGGAGGATACCTGTGCAGACATGGGGAGAACACACTTTGAACTCCTGACCGACAGCGATCAAAGTGAGGATCAAACCAACAACCCCAGACTTCTGGAACAGTAACTGTACATTGGATCACGTATGGTCTCGTGCCCAGGGTGCCCAAATGTTTGCATAAGACTGTATAGATTTACTAATCTATGATACATACCAAACCATTGGACAGGTATATTCCACAATGGGATTCTAGCCACTAGTTTTTGATAGTGATAGTTTTTATACCTGCAACAATTGCTGGTCAGCTGAAAGCTTTCATATCATGCCTTGGGGGCTTTGTGTTTTTTTTTTTTATCACAGTGTCCATCACATTACTCCATCCATGCTGTAAACTATTGTTCTTCATCTCAAACAAGCGTACAAGCATAAACTACAGATGAACTCTGAAATGTGAGTCATTCCCTTGAGGTAACCTCAGCTGACCCTCCCAACAACACTCCCTCCAGTACAAGATTGGCTTTGTATTCTTTAATTGCTTCCCCCCCGGCAGTCATGTCGTCTTTCTTTTGGGTTTCCCCATCGCCTCAGCATGAGCGGAGATGGTGTTCCCACCTGGTTATTGTCAGCTCCATATGAATCTTACAGGATAAGAACTGCGTCTGTTGTTGTGCCCACTCTAGGGTCCATCATGGAGTGGGCCACAGATAGGCACAGAAGCTGAGAGAGGTGTCGCGAATAGCATCGGCCCTTTCCTCTGTCGCCGTTATTATTTCTTAAGTGATAGCATCAGCAAAGCTCAGAGCAATCACCAGAGAGCTGAAACACTTTGTCAAACCCGAGCCCGTCTGGGGCAGAGATAAAACACGTCTACCACTGTTGTTTACCAAAGTACAGAGAGTTCTGACTCCCTGTGTCTCAAACGCCACAATCCGATGCAGTTTCCTTTAACCTAGATAAGAATTGTTTTATCTACTGAAGTGTTGATAATTCTGGAGCGCATTTTAAAAGGGACTGTTTCAGCCATTTGTCGTTATTACAATTTAAGCAGTAGTGCGGTACAAAGGCTCCAAAAAAAATGACAAGCTTCTAAAAGATGAGCTTTTACTTACAGGTTGCATTAAAGTGATGCAACATTTATGAGGATTTCTACAGATTTTTCAGCATTTGTGTAAAATTAAATGGTTAAGATGTAAACAACAATTTTTCGAGTGGTCATTCAGGGACAAAACTGATCATAGTTGCAGTGATAAAAACAAGACCTCTATAGAGGTCAATGCTTTTAAAAGCTAGATCACAGAAAATGACTAGAAATATAATGTTTTGTAGTTATTTTCATCTTAATCACATTTCAGAAAGCAAATGTGCCAAACAAGTCTTTGATGCAATCACACTGGATTCCTAATGAACCTTCCTCAGCATTGTTTAATCGAATCTCTTATACTACATCTGTAGCATACAGTGTGGATTCCACCCGATTTTGCAAATATTTGAGACTCTAGTCCATGATAACTTAATTGCATCAGACAAGTTTTCAGATCCACTTTCTTTCCTAGGGTTATTTGTTTGGGCAGGTGTGAACATAGTAATCGCACTGATGCAGACCAAAACAACCACACCTAGACCCCTGAGAAGAGGTGGTCTCAGTCCAGTCCCAAAACATACTCTGGGTTGGTTTGTTTGTAATAGGAACGTGATCTGATCTCTATCTGACTCAACTACCAGGTGTACTCCCCAAGTTTGAGCTAAACGGCTCCCATAGCCAGGTGTTGACCTGGTACACTGCCCAGATAATTACTACAGCAATGAACAGATGCCATTTCTGCCGTCGGTCCACATTACACAAAAAACTGGACCTTCCTGTTTTTACTTTCTTGCTCCCGCCCCAGACAGGTCAGACCAATAAGCGGAGAGAATGTTCTCACATGGTTTGCTGTGGCACATTTTTGTATGCGTTCATTTTTCTCTGTGTGAAAACAAACCAAACCAAAAGGGAAAATGCTCAGAGTTTACGAACTCTACAACTAATTCGGACCATGAGCAAACCATCTACAGGTCTGAAAACAATGCCCTTAGTGTAAATGTTAGCTACAAAGTAAATCAAACAGACAAAAGCTAACTACTTTAAACTTTACTGGTCAGTCATCAAAAGTACATGGGTGGCAGCAAAGTCTAGCCTAACAAATAAAACAGAGTCCAATGTGGTGTGAAATGTGTAGGTGGACCTCTCTCTGGGGTGCGCTGGCAAAATTTACAGCAAACTAGGCTGGGATTGTCTTGCCAAATTCACCCTAAAACACAATCCAACACAAGGTAAGGTAATCTCTTAAAATCTCCAGGTAAGGTACCCTAACACAAAGTGTATAACAGGGTTAGGGAGTGTGCAGGTAAAATATCCAAGCTAAAGTCCCAACATAAAAGATTAAATATTCTAAAAACCTAAAAACACAGCTCAGAGAAGTGACAGCAATCCTCTTTCCCTGACAGTTAGCTTAGCTCCTGGCTTTTCCCCTATTAGTCCAACCAAGCCTCTCATTGGTTAGCTGGTTACCTTCCTGATACATGAGTAAAAAACATAAAATACATGTGTTTGGTTAGCGCCTGCCACTACCACAAGTAAGTGCTTGTGCAGTCTGCCCACATTTAGACTGTACATCATTTTTATGACATATGATGTCGCAAACCCATAATAATCCTGCTATTGAAAGGTCTCTGAATGCTCTAAATAGCCCATGGTGAATGTCCGGTTCGTGCAGCTCTTCTCTACGTGAATAATTGATTTTGTTTATAGGCTTGGGAGACAATGCGTGGGTCTCGGTGGTGTACCGTGCGCTGATGAAATCTGCTAATTTGATTGGGAAATGAAGACAGCGGTGCCATCTGGACCTGTCTTCGTACACCAAGCCAGGAGATGCTATAAATAGACCTGCCAGTCACCACTGCAAATGACAGGATTGGGAATGCCATCAGGTTCAGCGTGCGTCTTCGCTAACAAGCCTCAGATGAAGTCTGGCACCGGCTCACGACACAAGCTTGACACGATACTAGCTTCTTTTTTTTTTCCCCAAATCAGAGACCACCTTTCCTCATCGTTTCTAATTCTTCATGATTCTTACACTGACATATTCAGGCTGCGTAAGTCAGGATTTATGGAGAGCTGGAATTTGCACTCTGTCGTGAAATTGTTTGTGGCCCTGGTCTACATTTGGGACAGGAGACCAGATCCAGAAGAGTTTTTTAGTAGATATGAAACTGTGGTTCTAAGTGAAGTCATGTTAGATGGCACTAAATCAGAGGAAAATGAATTGGAGAGGACTGGATATTTTTCTCTCGAGTCTGACCCTGGTTCACTCTGGCCCCAGTTTTTAATGCTACCCTATCAGACGGCAGCAGCAAGTAAAAGTGTCCTGGAATGCTTTTTCTCCAGAGTGTTATCTGTGTTCGAGTACAGAGGCCAGACATTTTCAGCACCATGGACAGAGCCTTGGGTTCCCTCTATCTTTGAGAAAATTGCACAGGATCTGCTCCAGTGAACAAAGTGATATATGAGAAAATTCCCTTACACTTAACTGCACTATGCGCAGTTCCTGAAGAGAGCAGCGAGTGCATTATATATGACAAAACGAAAATCCTCTACAGGGCCACAGGAAACCCAAAGTTTTGTAAAAGTTCTCCAAAAAAAAGTTGCATTGGATTGGGTTGATTTAAACATGAACATAATGTTTTATCCATGTGAAAATGATTTTCCAAAAGAGACAGAAAGACACAACTGTCTTAATGTAATACATACTCCGTGAACACTCTCAGGAAGACTACTTATACTGCATAGGTCCTCCATTTGCTCTCCAAATAACCCCAATTCATCATGGCATGGCTTCCACAAGCTATTGATTTTGGTCCATGCTGACATGATCACGTCATACACACACACTTTCTGCTTATTTTTCAGGAGCCCTTCATACTGCGAATCTCCCGTAAGACCACATCCCAAAGGTGACTGGTGAGGTCACTAAAAAAAACACTTTAGTCATGGTGATGTTCCTGAAGCCAGTTTGAGGACGTTGTGCTTTGCGACATGTTGGAAGTAGCCATTAAAAGTTGGGGATGCATAGGGATGCACATTGTCAGCAACAATACTCAAACAGAAGGCTGTGGCAATGATGAATGACTGGTATTAAACAGGCCCCATGAAAATGTTCCCCACCTCATTACACCAGCCTGGACTGTTGACACAAAGCAGGTTGGGTCCATGGATTCATGCTGTTGGTGCCAAATTCTGCCACATCTGTGTGGTATTGAGATTCATCAGATCAGGCTGCATTTTCCAGGCTTTAACTGTCTAGTTTTGGTCAGCCTGTGCTGAGCCACTGCAGCCTCAGCCTTCTGTTCTAGGCTGACAGGAGTGGAACCTGACGTAGTCTCCTGCTGTTGTAGCCCAGCTACCTCTAATGTTCAGATCACAGATCAGATTAGAGCATGTTTTGTCCTCATTCTGATGGTTTATGTGAACATTATTTGAAGCTAAACTGCTGCCACATCATAGACTGATAAAGTATTTAGCAGTCTGCACACCTCTGGTACCTATTGGTACCTACTGCTTGTGACCAATTCAGCTGTGAGTGCAGTTTGTGCAAACATTACATAACTTAGCCCATAGGTTACCTGTAACAGACTGAGGGGGTTGTTGTAACAGTTATACACGTACTGTATATATGATTTTAGAGCTGTAAGTACTGTAAGTATGATGTCAATAGCCTGTTGGATGACCAGTAACATTGCATTTTACCATACATTAGCTTGCGCCCAACATTTTTTGAATCGAGCAAAGCATCAAGCCATCACTTTTTTTCAAAGCAAAATCAGCAATCAAACGATTCTGAAAGCGAGCTACTGTGCGATACAGCTGTTTTGGCAGATGTTTTCCTAGTTGAAGTCAACAAGAAAGCGCTTGTCACTTTGGCACTAATGCATTACTATTCAATTAGTAGAAGTAGTCATGCCACAGTGCAGGTTGCATTGATTTAACATCATATCGTCTCTTTAGGGATGAGGTGTGACAGAGTCTTCCGTTTAGTCTGCCCAAGCCACCCTAAATTGATTAGCCTGTCAATCTCCACAAGCCTCAGTGAAAGCATTAAAGCAAATCAATTATGGTAATGTGCCGCAGAGCGATCCATTCAAAGTAATAAGACGACCAAAGATACAAGTGTGCAGATAACTCCAAATCCCTGCAGACTGCCTGCTTTAAACTATGTAGACAAACTCAGATCTATTTGAGGCAGAGTTATGGGAAATATGTCAAACACTCTTTTCAGGAACTCTTTTAACTGATAGCCATTATTCATAAGGACCGGCGTAATTGAAGTGTTTCTCAGAGGAAATTACATTGTCACATCTCAGGGTGGTGTGAGTGAGGTGTCAATAATAGGATGGAGGTGAGTCTGGCCACATTTTCATTTTCTTAATGTGGGGCAGCATGAGAAAAAGGCATCAAGATCAAATAAGATGGTAAAAGCTATCAGTTTAAAACCCGTCAAAAATTAAAGCGCCATGAGTGGTTCTTTGGAAAAATGCCATAGGAGAAGCACTTTTGGTGCCGTAACCCCTTAAAAATTCCTATGGACCTCCGGTGGGCTAAAAGTGTTACTTTTACAAACGTCTACTACCAGAGAATAGCCCCACCTGTTCATACAGAAATACTACACCTTAGTGTGTAATATGCATTTTTGGAGGTTAAGGAACTTTTCAATGTTCTTTAAAGATCCATTTTTATAAATGAGATACAACTATGAGCAATATTTGAAAGGTCTGAAACACTTCCACATGATCTAAAGGTTATATATCCATTAATGGAACTTCA
The DNA here is from genome assembly GCF_030463535.1 of Salminus brasiliensis. Lineage (NCBI taxonomy): Eukaryota > Metazoa > Chordata > Actinopteri > Characiformes > Bryconidae > Salminus > Salminus brasiliensis. The sequence goes on from NC_132895.1 coordinate 24,278,068, forward strand.
TATCCTAGCCAAGAACCAACATTTTTAAGAGTGTAGGTTTAATCTACAGAGGGAATTCTAAAACTCATTTTTCATAATTTTAGTTTTTGACAAATATTTTTACAAACAATTGTTTTATACAAAGATCTCTGCTACCAATTAAAGCAAATATTGTTACCAGCACCAACAACTGTGAACAATTCAGTGGAAGCAACTCAATATGCATGGTTAACTGTAACTGATTAAAAGGGTAGTTGTGCAAAAAGTCTCTAAAATGACTGTTAAATTGATGCAGCTGAAATTATTTTACATAATTTTCTTTAGAATGTAATTAAAATGTGGACATACATTTGTGCTCAATCTACTAGTAACAAACATTCCATTCAATTCAATAAATACACAAATAATAAATAAACCCTCGACTTAGGATAAGTCAGTGACCAGATCTCAATTCCTCATTATTCTATGTAGTCTATGTAGAATGTAAAAATTAATAATAAGATAATTGTTTATAAAAAAACAAATAAAACAAATATATAAACAAATAATTTACACAAATAAAGCATTTTTAAAATATATATTTAGTAAAAAAAGAGGGTATTTTTACATTTCTGTTCAAATCTACAGTAAAGTTTTAATATTAAAAACTATATTCTACAATAATCTTAAAAATGAAATCACACAAAGTAAAAGCCTTTGATGGAGGATCAGTCAGTGACTAGATCTCGATTGTTCATTATTGTAGTGGAGTCTAGGAAAAATGTAAATAATTATTACCTGATAATGACCTGAGTTTAATCATATCCAATTCCATGGTCAAACAAAAGAGCAAAGGGTTCTTGTTTGCATTTCATATTCATGAAATTGGAATAACCCACTTTCACTCTACATGCTTAAACTTCCATTCATTTGATTCATGATTCAGTGGATATTCTACCACTGTTTGTGTGCTGAAAGTTTCTGGTTTACTGAAAGTCAAAGCTGAAAATTTCTGCAAATTTAATGAACATCTAAACATAAAACACAAACGTACTCGAGTCTCATTTGTCAATATACACTAATCAGCCATAATGTTAAAAACACCTGCCTAATACTAGTATAGCACAGGTTCGCCTTGTGCTGCCCTTAGGACAGGGTTTGAGGAGTCAGCTTGTTAGATTTGTGGCTTGTTCACATTGTTAGTAAGTTTTACAAATACTCTAAGGTCTAAGATCTTGGAAAGTATAATAAGTATAATATATGCTGAAATCTCTTTTACATTGTGCTCCTTTTCTTTTTTCACTCTGACGTTGCAGAAAACAACATTCATCTCATATCTTAAAAGGCACAGTTATAAAACCAGCTTGTAATTCCTTAGAGATAAAGATGAAAAGGTTGGGAGAAAATGGTCATGAGAAAATTAATTACAACTGTTTTTGGTACATAAACCCATTTAAATGTCTTAACAAAAAGGGTACGGTTGAATATGGGCCCTTTGAAAAGGTTCTGCACACACACACACCTCATTTAAAAACATGGATCTATTGAGAACCAACCTTTTAAAAGATCTATGTGGTGTTTTTTTGCCTTAATTATTTGTAAAAAAGTGTCTGCCCGTCTCCTGCCCTCTCAGCACTTGGCTTGGCTGGGAGTGGGTGGGTCAGAAAGGAGCCAGTTAGAAGGTTTACTGATTAGTAGGTCACGAATGGGAGCATCGAGGTTCAGAAGCTGGCTGCCCACAGGTGTGTAACAGGTGTGTAATACATTTTAAAAAGTATTATTTATTGGCATGAAATGGTTATTAAATGACAAATCACTTGTTTTAACCAATCACAACAAGAAACATGTATGTAAAAATGCCTGAAATGTTGTAGTGTTTATTCGCTCCGATATCTGGCTTTTTGTTCTAAAAGGCATGTGTTGTGCTGCTTCAGGCTTCCCTACGGCACCCCCTTTTGTCAGACTTCTATAAGGAAGTGTGGTTGACACCCAGCCTCCGAGCAAACTGCAGGAATGGCTCGCGAGCCCTTCTCACAAGATAGCGAGTCTAAGTGACCCGGATTTGTCGGGTCACATTTATCGCCTGAATCACATTACAGCTACCGTGTCGTCATCAAGCGGGACGAGATCCCAAACCTCAGAATGTGGCGGCTCACTTAAGAGACAGCGCTGCAGATCGGCGTTCCAGCCCGGCGACTGCGAGAGGAGGAGAGTCCTGATTCGACATGAAAAGTGGACTCTAGACCACGCCAAGTGAGGAATATGTTATCTGCGGCCTCCGGCTAACTTCCAGCCACGGCCATGACCACGTCTTCAGCCCTGCGAAGCTCAATTATGGCCCACATCTCCGACAGTGTGAGGAAAAGGCCCTTATTAAAGCAGATGGGCTGAAATTTCTCCATTTCTGGAGAGGAGAAAGTGCTGCTCACATCGTATCCCACAGACGTCGCCTGTTAATTCGCTCGTGCGCCTGGACTGGCCGTGTCTGTTCACGTTTCTGATTGGTCCCTCAGGGCCTGGAGAACGTCTCGACAAAGTGGAGGAAGACAAATGGCTTGAAGTTGCTGCTTATTTGCTCGCCTGCTTTTACGGCCATTTCGCCCAATTATTTTGAAGTTTGTGACTTAAACGCAATCGCTGGTAGATCATTATCCGAGAGTGATGGCCAGCAGTTTCTTTTCGTGACTTCCTCAATTTGGCTCAAAGATTGCTCTTAAGTGCCCACAGCTTCCCATGCTAACTCCTTCCTGCACAATTATCACGTCCTAATATTCACGCCATCCTGAATGCTTCGGGCTAGAAGAGATTGGTTCTAAAAAGGATCGAGGCAGCCTTGAACATCCTGCCAGTCCATTTCAAAAACGTGCTCTGTGGAGATGTCCATTTTCTGGCACAGTTTGATGTTCTACAGTTTTGATCGATGGAGGAACATGATTTTCGGAACCATTAAGGGTTAGATATGAAAGAAAAAAAATCACGAAGATCATGCCGTTTGTCTTTTCCGCAGTGTGGCCAAGCCCGCTGCAGCTGTCAAGAGACAGTAAACCTTGGATTATTTGTGGAGCGGAAAGCTCAGATGTCCTGTGGACAAGACATGAGTCCCTCATGGAGCAAATTACTACAGCTGTACAATGTCCTTGGCAAGGAGGAAGAGAAATGGAAAGAGAAGGAGAGTTTAAAGCAATGAATAAAAGCAGTGAAGCAGTGGCTGGTTTTCAAAGCATAAATGTAAAACTGAGGAGTAAAAAGGCCGGTTGTACAGAAGGCAGTGTTCAGGTCAGGCTGCTAGAGCCAATCACTGATGGACAGTTGGGTTCAACGGCAAGAGACCAAAAATCAATCCCTGATAAAGGTTGGCATCATAGATCATCATATATGACTTTGGTCCGGCCCGAAAACTCAACACACAGTATAAGTTTATTTCAGCATATTTTGTAAATTCACATTCACTCATGTTCAGCCCAAAGACTCAAAATAGTTTCCTCAAAATCAGACTACATTCTACATTCAGAACCAAAAGTTCTGCCAGAAAACTCTGGAGACATGAAAGCAGAAAAGTGTAAATTTAATATTAAAATGGAAACAATGTTGAAAGGTTGAAATTCTTAGTTGATGGGTCCCGTCATCAGCCCAGCTCCTGCAACATTGGGACTATTCTACCAAAGTTGGAGGCAGGGGGCAGAGCCTACCCCCAGGCAGCCCTTGGTAACAAACTGGTGGCGGTGGTGAGGAAGAAAGCAAAGGCCTGACGTTACTTCTGAAAGCTGAAAAAAAAAAAAAAACTTATGTAATTAGAGGCTTTTAACACAGGTGGGGGCTGATAATTGGCCAAAGAAAGGTGACGGTGCCTTAGAGTCTCCTGGTAGAATGTCCACTAGTGCTTTAATCTCTCAGCTTTTAGAAAACCTGCATTCAGGAAATCTTACATTTGTATATCCAAATATACTTCTATGAGCTGTATGGATTCAATGTGAAAGCTATTGTTCATCTATATGACTCTACTGACCTGTAGTCTCTCACCTATTATTAGCTATTATCCTATTCTGTAACAACAAGCTCCTAAAACTCCTAAAACTCAACTGTGTGCTTGCTTTTTTACTTGGGGTCATTTTTAGCTTGTAAGGTAGGCTGGTTTTAAATATACTTCTAACTAGATTCTGCTAACACTCTTGTCTTAAGGTTAACATAGAAGCTTGGTGCTCACTAGTTGATTGAGGTGCTGATTCAGGTGTAGTTTCAGGCCAGCTAGCAGTGTGAATTGCAGAGGAGGAGCCAAGTGCCTCCAATCTTGATAAATTAGGTGTGGAGCGGTTTGTTAGACGTCATGACTTCTAGCTAGAATATCTGCTGCGACAACTTTTTTTTACTCAACTCTATTCTGTTGTACTTGAAGATGTGCTTTGCAATTCCTGTCCTCACCTCTGACAGCAGCCGGAGGTGCAGATACCGATGCAGACGCCGCAATTCCGGTAACCTCATTTACCCACCTTGTTCTAATACCAATGTGATGGTAACTGGGGGACTGTGGAATTGCCAGTCTGCAGTGCAGAAGGCAGATTTCATCTCAGCTTTTGCTTCTGCTCGGTCTCTAAACTTCCTGGCACTGACTGAGACGTGGATCACCCCGGACAACTCTGCAACTCCAGCTGCCTTGTCGTCTGCCTTTGCCTTTTCCCACTCTCCACGAAAGACTGGCAGGGGCGGCGGCACCGGTTTACTTCTCTCTCTCCTCTGTGGCGCTTCACCCCGCTCTCTTTTTCTAATCTCGACATTTCCTCTTTTGAATACCATGCTGTTACTGTCTCTTCTCCCACTAGACTTCTCATCATTGTTCTCTATCGTCCTCCTGGTCCTTTGGGCAGTTTCATTGATCAACTGGATGTTCTCTTGAGTGGACTCCCTGTTGACGCCCCACTTATTCTACTCGGTGCCTTCAACCAGTCTGCACCAACACACAGAGCAGGGAACACTCTGGACCTGATCCTCAGCAGACCTGTCCCTGCTCTGGATGTGGCTGTGACTCCTTTGGACTTCTCTGATCACCACTTTCTCTCCTTCTCACTCCCCCTCTCTGCTCCTTCAACTACCACTTCTGCAAGTTCTTCCACTCTTCACCGCAATCTTCACTCTGTTTCCCCCTCAGCTCTTGCCTCTACTGTCCTGACCACTCTTCCCCATCTTGAATCTTTCTCCTCTCTCCCACTTGAAACTGCTACAGACACTCTCCTCTCTTCTATGTCCACCTCTGTCGACCTTCTCTGCCCTTTCTCCCCTAGGTCAGCAAATTCTTCTCCACCTTCCCCGTGGCTGTCAGATGTTCTCCGCAACAACCGTAGAGAGCTAAGACTGGCTGAAAGGAAGTGGCGGAAGTCACAACACGACTCCAACCTCCACTCCTATCAGTCTCTTCTCTCCAGGTTTAGAACGGAAGTTGCTGCCGCTAAAGCATCTTACTACAGGGGGAAATTGGAATCCTCTGCATCTGACCCACGCAAACTATTCACCATCTTCTCCTCTCTCCTCAACCCTCCTACTCCCCCACCTCCCACTACCCTGTCTGCAGATGATTTTGTCTCCTTCTTTGAAGAAAAGGTTGACAAGATCCGCCGATCTTTCCCCCCCGCCTCTACCCCGCTCTCTAGACACTGCCCTCCTCCTCCCTCTTCTCTGACCTGCTTCTCTCCTCTTTCCACAGATGACCTCCTACATCTTCTCACCTCCAATAATCCTACCACCTGTCCACTAGACCCTGTTCCATCCCCTCTGTTCCAAACAATCGCTCCAAACCTCCTCCCCTTCATCTCCTCTATCATAAACAGCTCTTTGTCATCAGGTCAGGTACCATCGGCCTTCAAGTCTGCCAGAGTCATGCCCATCCTAAAGAAACCAACTCTAGACAGCGTGGACATCGGCAACTACAGACCTATCTCTCTTCTCTCTTTCCTCTCAAAGATTCTCAAACGTTCCATCTACAACCAACTGTCTCCTCCTGTCTATCCTTGCCGGTCTTGGAATTACCGGCTCTGCATGGCAATGGTTTGCATCATACCTGCAGGGACGCTCATACCAGGTAACGTGGCAGGGCGACACGTCCGCTCCTTGTAGTCTCTCCACTGGCGTTCCACAAGGCTCAGTTCTTGGTCCTCTTCTTTTCTCACTGTAATCTAGCTCTCTTGGTAAAGTGATATCCTCCCATGGATTCTCTTACCACTGTTACGCCGACGACACTCAACTCATGCTCTCTTTCCCACCATCTGACACACAGGTTTCTGCCCGTATCTCAGCATGCCTCGCCGACGTCTCGTCTTGGATGGCAGCTCACCACCTCAAACTCAACCCCAGCAAGACGGAGCTGCTGTACATCCCGGGAACTGCTGGACCAAGAAACGATCTTGCCATCACCTTCGAGAACTCACTGGTCACTCCCTCTACTGAAGCCCGAAGCCTTGGTGAAGTGATGGATGATCAGTTATCGTTCTCAAGTCATGTTGCAAACGTAACTCGGTCCTGCAGATTTCTTCTGTACAACATCCGGAGAGTTAGACCCCTCCTCTCTAGAGAGGCCACCCAGGTGCTTGTTCAGTCTCTCGTCACTTCCAGACTTGACTACTGCAACTCTCTTCTGGCTGGTCTCCCTCTGCGCACCATCAGGCCCCTGCAACTCATCCAGAATGCAGCGGCACGGGTCGTCTTCAATGTCCCAAAATTTAGCCATGTCACTCCACTGCTGCGTTCTCTCCACTGGCTTCCAGTAGCTGCCCGCATCAGATTTAAAACCCTGACGCTGGCCTACAAAGCCAAGAACGGACCAGCCCCTCCGTATCTGATGGCAATGGTCAAAAGCCGATCCGCACCAAGAGCCCTTCGAGCTTCAAGTACGGCTCGGCTCGACCCCCCATCCCTCAAAATCCGCGGAAGACAAGCGTCCAGGCTTTTTCTGTCCTGGCACCAAAGTGGTGGAACGAGCTGCCCCTGGGTGTCTGAACGGCCAAGTCGCTCGCTGTCTTCAAACGCAGACTGAAGACCCACCTCTTCAGAGAGTACTTGGACGAATAGTTCTATGGTCGCCTTATTGTATTGTGTTTAGTAATGTCTAAGCTTGGAGGTATCTTTTGTATTATTAGTCTATTCTAACTAGCTAAGGCTTTTCTTGGGTAAATAGCAAAGCACTTTGTAAGCCGCTCTGGATAAGAGCGTCTGCTAAATGCCGTAAATGTAAATGTAACTGTACTACTTTACCAGGCAACCTAACGGCCACACTGTACAAAGCCTGCTGGATTGTTTGGGATATTCTGATTAGGTTGCCGGTCTTGCGATGTCAGTGCGATACACAGCACTGTTGGCTGGCATTCAGCATTATTCTTATTTTCCCCTTTTGCAGACCTTGTAACTCATATGATCTAAGTGACAGATGTGTAGATGTAAACGGCACATGTCAGCAACTATTTTTCCCAGAAAGACTCAGCTTAGCCACAGAGTCCCTAACATGAACATGATGCTAACTACAAAATGATGTATGTAATGCACATCAGAGGTCTGCTTCAATTTGTTTGGCTACCTATAGTCATTAGAAAACACTGAATTCCATCCAACGGTAAGCCTGAAACACACACAAATGCGAAAGCAGACACCTCAAGCTACGTGAACTGGGTTTCACACATAGTTGCGCTCAGAGATGTTGTCGGAAGGGAAGCTAAGTTGTCTTGCACCAGTCAACTGTCATGGTGGAGTGTTTTAACCATCACAGTAACGTGCACTCTTCAGTATAGAGGTGCTTCAAATGGTTCTTTCATAGTAGATCAATGTTTAGTTCCATAAACAACCATGTTTGTAACAGAGATCTGTAAGTGTGAAGAACCTTTACATCATGTGAACCTCTGTAATGGGGTGCCACTCAGAGCGGGGATTGAAGGCTTCACTAAAGCAGCAGTTATGGAAACGGCCCAAAAAAGGAAACTAAAAAGGACCTTCAATTAGAAATGAGGGAACTAAAATGTAGCAGGGAAAAGAGGGGAAAATCTGGGGGGAAATCTGAAGCTTAGACAGGAGGAAAACACGAGAAACACAAAGGAGAGTAAGACCCACTCAACCTTTACTCGAGACTGTGGCAGTCACTAAGCACTACGGTCAGAGAGAGTCAAAAGATCCAGCACTGGACGACTGAATCTGGGAGTTAATCAAGCCCTTTGTCCAGGTGTTGTGCGTTGGGCTTGATTAGTGGCTGGTGTGACTCTAGGCCTCCCCCTGATGATGGGAGGAGGCCCAGAAATTGAGCTACTCCTTATAGCTTCTAAAGGTTCCTTTACGCTCAACACTCTATGACAAACATGGTTCTTGATGGAAGCAAAAGTGGTTCTTTTGTGGTATCACCCAAAGAACCAGAGGTTGTACAGCAGGGCTGTGTGTTTGCAGAGCGTTGGCCAGGCAGTGGCATTTGCGTATATGCGTATTTGCAAGTACATTTCTGGCCTTTGCCAAATTGCCAAATTATAGCAAAGCTTATCTGTTTATGCAACATTTATTTATTTTTTATGTATTTATTTATATATTTATGTTTATTTTTTTTTAGAAAAATGGAACGTCAATGACTATATATGGACATGTACAATGCCATACTAAAGTATGCTAAAGAGGGTTGGAATGACCAATCTAGCAATTCATTGTATGGACCCTATCTATCGCGATGCTTATTAACATCTTACATCCCGCCAACATTCCATTTTTATGCCTTCCACCTGCGTCGTTTACATAGCAATGGTGCTTGCGAATATATCTACACTGATGGCCATGGTGGTCTCGAAATATGTTCAGGTAAATTTATGGCGCATTGCTATTTTGGCAACGCAAAACACAGGTGCACCACTGACAAAAAAAAACTGCCTAGGCAGACGTCAACAGTCAGATGTTCATTGTCATCTTGGCAGCGAAATGTTAACAGAGATGTACACCCCTGCTTTGCGCCTTTGAAATAGCTATCCGCCAAAGTCAGACCACACCTGGCAAGACAATGGCAACGTACACACTGATTGGTTTATTGCACACTGCGCCCAAAAACACACCCATGATTAATTTAGACACTCAGAACATGCCTTTTTTGTGAGTTTCGAGCCGTGCAAGACGTACTTTTCCCACCGTTGCGATAGCAAAGACTCACCGACACGCCCTGAATCAAGCTGTGCGGTGCACGGTTGAGGCTCGCCCAAGATCACTAAAATAGGGCCCTATGTTTATCCTCCCATCTGTACAGTCCTCTACACTTACGAGTATCTTGTTAAACATGCATCTTCTGCACCAATCCTTGATGTAGTAAAGCTGTGGTCCTTCCTCACTCCTGCATCCAACTAACCTCGCCCTCTACGCACCCAACAAGTGTAAATCTTAGCAAAGTGCCGCAGATCTACACAAGGCCTCCTGTAGACCACCTTACAGCAGTCACTACTGAGAGAAGTCACAACTGCCGGGGTTCATTACTAATTTCTTATCGGATCATTAGGCCGATGTCGGGGCCTTTGGTAATGCAGATTACACTTAGGGGGAGCGGCTCACAAGGGAAGAGAATGCTCCTAATGACACCGCTCTCCTGGGTAGAGATTGCACTGTCGCAATACTTGGAGTCCCTCCAGCTTATCTCTATTTGTAACCCCCACCCCCCTCCCCGCCCCCTGAACCTCAACCACACACACACGCCCGCTTTCTGCTCCTCAACTCCCTCAGGAGCAGCATGCATGAGTGGGCAACATTGTCCTCGGTGACTGCTTCGCATGCATGACTGATGCTCAGCTGAGTATTCCAAACTGATTCTCGCTCCGAAAAACACCCGCCAAGCGCCTTCGGACCATCGGCGTTCCTGTGCCGCGGCTTTCCTCAACTGTGTGTCTGGGTGTGTGTGTGTGTGGGGGGGGTTGGTGTGAGCTCAACACCTGCCCTCAGCCGCCCTGCTGTGCCAATCGTAACCTCTGTGTGGGTACGTCGCATTTAATATACGTCCTCCGCAAACAAAACTAAGAGCGGAAGGAAGGGCGCGCTGCGGTGAGACAGTTGTTGAGGTCCCATGAGGCACAGAGTGCGAAGCCTAAGCATTTCTGGGGGGGAAAAATAATGACTTCAACTTCAGTGAATCTGCTTGAATCGAAGTGAAATCTTTGTTACTGCTTAGCACCCAAAGTGTCTGTGAAGTTGGCTTAATTTGCCAGAATACTGTGACCTTAAAGCAGGGAGATGACATTTTCGCTTTATCTGCATGTTGAAAAGAATAGACTACAGTGTTCTCTTTTTGTACTTCACAGCTTTTTGGGGGGGGTTGAAGATAAAAAGAGAGAGTAAGAGAGTGGTGAGTTAGCTTGACAGATCCACAGATCATTTTTTCTCTTTAATTAATTCATTACTCTCTATGTCATCAATCCCTTTTGATAATGCCTTTCAGAAGCTACCTTGACCAGCTACAAGACCTGATTACACAAGTTTTTGGTTGTTTACAAGTAAGACCCTTGAACTTCATTTTAAAGAGTGTGAATTTCCCTCACAAGAAAAAGTAAAATCTTCTGTTTACATTGTGGGGCCAGGTGACAATGTGCAGTTTAACAACCACAGACGGCGCCATACCACTTTTTCCTTTTCTACTACTGATACTGATGCCACCTGAACTACAAAGTCTAAAATTCATTAACAGCAAAAGCTTTGATCGTGTCAATCATTAAACCCCTTAAACAGCCCATGACCCTGCCAGCAGACCGAAAGTGTTACATTTACATTTAAGGCATTTAGCCGATTCTCTTATCCAGAGCGACTTACAAAAGTGCTTTGCTATTTACCCAAGAATAACCTCAGCTAGTTTGAATAGGCTAAACATTCAAAGATACCTCTAAGTTTAGACACTACTAAACACAAGTCAATAAGGTGCCACTCTACTATTCGCCCAAGTATTCTTGAAAGAGGTTGGTCTTCAGTCTGGGTTTGAAGACAGTGAGCGACTCTGCTGTTCGGACACCCAGGGGAAGTTCGTTCCACCACTTTGATGCAGGACAGAAAAAAGCCTGGACGCTTGTCTTCCGTGGATCTTAAGGGATGGCGGGTCGAGCCGAGCCGTACTTGAAGCTCGAAGGGCTCTTGGTTCAGATCGGCTTTTGACCATTGCCATCAAGTATGGAGGGGCTGGTCTGTTCTTAGCCTTGTAGGCCAGCGTCAGGGTTTATGATAGCTACTGTCATGATAGAAACTGGACAGACTGGCACATTATCACCATACCTGTTCAACCTGTACAGTGAAAATATCATGAGAGAGGCAGGACTGGGGGACATTTTCAACCTCATTTAACCCATCCAGGGCAGTGAACATGCACATTAAGACACTAGTGAGTAAAGCAGTGAGAACACCCCAACCGGAACAGTGGGCAGCCATCTCAGTGCTGAGGGAGCAATTGGGGTGCACCGCAGTCATGAAGGTTGAAGGAGGAGAAAGTGCTGTTCCTTCACTTTCCTGCTGCTAACAATTGTTTGAAAGCCATAAGTTTGTTTATTTTTCACTTTTATAGAATGAAATATAGATCCAACCTTGTACAATATGAGCACTTATTACTGATGCAAACCATTACTGTTACAAAGCAGCCACTGAATGTATCACCAAAACCTACACCTTACCCCAACCTTCAACCTACACTTAACCTAACGCTCACCCTAACCATAACCTAACCCTTACCCTAATCTTAACTATAATCTAAACTTAACCTAACCCTTAACCTAACCCAACCCTAACCATAACCTAACCCTTACGCTAATCTTAACCATAATCTAAATTTAACCTAACCCAAGCCTAACCATAACCTAACCCTTATGCTAATCTTAACCATAATCTAAACTTAACCTAACCCAACCCTAACCATAACCTAACCCTTACCGTAATCTTAACTATAATCTAAACTTAACCTAACCCTTAACCTAACCCAACCCTAACCATAACCTAACCCATACGCTAATCTTAACCATAATCTAAACTAACCATAACCTAACCCTTACCCTAATCTTAACTATAATCTAAACTTAACCTAACCCTTAACCTAACCCAACCCTAACCATAACCATAATCTACACTAACCATAACCTAACCATTCTCCTAATCTTAACTACAATCTAAACTTAACCTAACCCTTATCCTAATCTTAACTATAATCTAAACTAACCATAACCTAACCCTTATCCTAATCTTAACTATAATCTAAACTTAACCTAACCCAACCCTAACCATAACCTAACCCCGTTATCCTAATCTTAACTATAATCTAAACTTAACCTAACCCAAACCTAACCATAACCTAACCCATACACTAATCATAACCATAATCTAACCCAACCATAACCTAATCCTTACCCTAATGTTAACTATAATCTAAATTTAACCTAACCCAAACCTAACCATAACCCATATGCTAATCGTAACCATAATCTAAACTAACCATAATCTAACCCTTACCATAATCTAAACTAACCATAACCTAACCCTTACCATAACCTAACCCTAACCTTAACCCTTACCCATGACCTTAACTTAATCTAACCCTTACCCTAACACTAACCTTAAACATAAACTAATCCCCAACCTTAACCATAACCTTTTCTTAACCTAACTCTTTCCCTGACCTTATCTACCAAGAAATCAAATAACTGGCATTTGAAGAATAAGGATGAAGCTTGAAATGTAGTGACTTTTCCCTACAAAGAAATATCTGAATTGTCCTTCTCTGTGGTTCTTGTTGAATGTGAAAGCTTGACAATGACAAAAGTAGACCTTGAGAATACCTTGGACAGTTCTGTTTGGAGCAGTTGCGGTGAAAAGAGAAAGGGCTAGAAACCAGATGAATTGATACAATAGGAGAAAAGCCATTGAGAAGCCTAACCGAAGATCCAAGCAGACGGTAAATTCTGAACAAATAATCCAAGTGGTCACCAGGAGTGGTCACCATCTTGACAGCACTTGATAATAATGATCAAAATAAAGAAACACACAGCTAGCATTACATGACTGTGTGTTGGATCGTATTGGATCAGATTAATTCTTTTTTCCTCCCCGATATCCATTCTAGGTGTTTCTGCTGATACGGACTTGACACCCATAGATACCAAATATGCAATCTTCAATGTTCCGCAAGAAACAAATCTTACCTACATGCTTAAAAATAAAGGTGCTACAAATGGTTCTTTGAAAGATGACCTAGAAGAACCACCGTTGGTTTCACGTAAGGGTTATATCCTTCTCTCTAAGGCCTTTTACATGCGAATCAATTTGTTGTGTTGTTACTTTTACGCTAGTCACACTAATATGCTACACTTGAGACGTTACAGCACTTATTGAATTTCCCTCGTGAAGGAAGAGACCAGTCTCTTTACTCCATATTAGAGAAATCTAGTCAGCTCTTCTGTCTAGATTACATCTGCTTCACCTGAATTGATGTAGAATCTCCTGAGACCATCTCAGAGCACCAATTCTCACATTTTTCCAATGCTGCCATTCAGCCAAATGAAACAAATAGTCAGCAAACGTCCAGGAAAAGTAATGGGGGGAAACTCGACGCACCACAGCCTCTTAGTTTCATTTTCTTCCCCAATTTCATCATGAGGGGGGAGAGAGAGAGAGAGAGAGAGAGAGAGACGAGCCCACCAGAGTGCAGAAAAATTACACAGAGCAACAGCAACATCTTCTGGTGAATCACGAAGCATCCCCCGGCCACAAATCATGGCCGTGTGGAAAGATTGCTTGCAGAAACATGACCACCTATAGGAATCCTATGCTAATTCCAAAATCCTAATTTGTTCACGCCAATCATAAATCAAATCATGGTGGCTGCCAGAGCCTTTGGTGTAATTTCACTCCTGGATCTTGAAATATGTTGTGTGGTGGGGGTGCAGGGGGTGGTGGGGTGTAGCTATAGGCAGAGAGCAAGGCATTAAAATTCCCAGCACATTGGTTCACCCTAAGCTGCAGCAGTCACATGGTTCTAGCAAAGGCTTGCCAGTATGCTACAGTATGTTATATTCAATACAGCATCTTGACAGATGTATTTTCTTGCTGGAGGTCCAACAGTGTGTTTACCTCAACCATGCACTGAATAACATGGTCTTTAGAGAGGTGAAGGGCATGCATATTAACTTGTTTCATGGGCCACCAAAAAAGCTTGCCTTGCTCTCGAATGGTGTAAGCAATCTTTCCACACAGCCATTAAGAAGCCTAACCGAAGAGCCTGGACAAAATCTGGACAAAACAATCCGGTCTTGATAATAATGATAAAAAAGATCAGTGTGTTGTGCTGTTTAGGGGCAGATTTGCTACTTTTTCCCCCTCTGATATGAAGTTTTTCTGCTACCCAGACCCATTGATACCAAATATGGCATCTCAAATACCAATACGCTTCAATAAAAAAATGCTTGCCTTCGGTGGCTGCTGAGTACTCTTTCCAATGTAAAGCCGTTGAATAGGCCAGGCAGCAATGCACTCCAGAATCTACTGGAGCGACCTCTCAGGGAGGTCCGCTGTTAGTAGACTATAGAATGTAGACAGTTAAATTATCTGCTGGCCTTTTGCAAACAGCAGTGGTGTTTACCAATCAATATGCAATTACGGTACTGTAGTCTCACGCTTTGAGGGCAAGTTCCTTACTTAAATGTTCTTATGCAGGCCATCCCTGGAGTGCAGAAACTTTGAGGAAGTTGCTCAGGGCATGGTAAAATTGGACTTGTCCCATCAAAAAATGTGACGTTAAGGCTGGGTAAAGTAGCTGAACTGCATTTGCATAAAGAAGGAATATATAGAACCAAAATTGGGGGACAAAATATATGTTTTTCATGTAATACAAACTACTGGTCAAGTACTGGCTAAGTATTGGGATGTTTCTGCATTATCATCCTTTTAATTACCATATAGGCCTAATGCTACATGGGTCCAGCAGTAGTTTTTCCATTATTGGGTTTGTTAATTCATTAGTCGGCGGAAACGCAATCACCCTCAGAGCTAGGGTCGGTCATAGTCTGAACATGTGTCTAGCTTTTCTCACATGCTGAGAAAGCATTCACTGGACATGGGGGTCCAGACCTCCAAAGACACTGGTAAAGGGTCACTGCGCTGGGGTCTGGTTCAGAGCAGATTGAAGCTTCCTGCAAAGCATGGCTAACAGCTGGTGCAATTGTAACCATTGGGATATCTCCTGAAACAAGTACCAATGGACATCACACTCACACTGTATATAAAGGCCCAAGTAACAGAAGTTACCAGAATTAATTGTGTAGGCCTCAAGCTAAGGGTTAATTGTTCAGGAGTCACACTTAACTTTCTAGCCACAGAAAGTTCTGTACACTAAGCATCTTTTATACAGCTCAAATACAGTCACGTCTAAACAAGTGGAGCCTTATTTTTGTTTGGTAAGATGCATTATTGAAAAGAGTGTCAGCACTGCAAGTGTTTAAGCACTAAAATGCTAGAAGAAGCTGCCATCTCCTTCACTGCTCAGCTCTTTTCCAATTTGCCCCAGGCAAGTGTAAGAAATGCAGCACGTCAGGGGGGGGGGCCGTCTGTTTGACATTGCAAACTTGGCAAAGCTGAGACATGCATGGTGAAAAAGTACAATAGAGAATACACTAAAAGTGTAGTGGTTATCCCACTCCTGGAGACTCCATGCCCTCCATGTCCGGTTTGGTCCTAGACTGAATGTGTATTTGAGCATCGTTGTAATTTCAATGTTTATCATTAGACAGTTGCAAGCGTTCATACACTGCTGAATTATGCCTCCCCAGCCCCACTATTTCCCCACTATTTTATGGCCAAGTGTGACGTCCTGTCCCATCTGTCCCAACAATGTTCTAAGGATGCTATTTATTTTAGTCAACTTAAAAATAAAAAATGCAATTTTCCCCAATTATTGAGTAAATACAACTGAATTATTTTATTTGCAAAACTTGAATTCTGTATTAATGCAGCAAGTTATTGAGTTATTATGCCGTTTATGTCATGGCATGTACGGCCAACCAAGAAGGGATGAACACTTGCATAGATGGAATCAAAGCAAGATTGTTTATTAAAATAACAAAACACAAAAACAGGTGATAAGAGAAACAAAGTGCAGCAACTAAGGGTCAAAACGGGGAACACAACAGAATGTGACAAACAAGATGGTGAAAACAACAAACCTGGGACTGGGAGAAGCAGGGAGCTGAGCGGGATATAAAGAGAGGGTAAACTAAAGAGGGGTTGAACGTAAAGCCGCGAGCCTAGCTCGGGCCACAGGAGTAACTATAGACTAGCAGCAGAGCCAGCAGCCTGACTAGAAAACAAGGCAAGCCAAATCGGAGTATGTAACGACTGCCTAGAGCTGGGGTCGCCTAGGAGCGTGAGCAGGAAGCGAACGTAACACGCTTGCCTCTCGAATCAGACCACGATATCTCTCGACTAAGAATGGACTCTTGCCAACCTGAACATGCCACCAACGCGTGAGGATTCACAGAGAGTCAAGGAGATTCAATTCACGGCAGTGAATTGGAGCTCCTTAAGTGGCAGTCATGGAGCTCCTTAAATGCTCCCAGTCCCAGGTGCAACTCGTGAACAACAAATGAACAGTGATAAACACAAATGAACCGGAATGAACATAAACAACCAGGAAGTGAGGTAGAAGTCCTTATTTGGGCCTGTGGGCAGTGGCTCAGGATATATTTAGATTTTATATATTTTTTTAATAAAAGCAATTTTAGCAGATTTAAGATGGGTTGTTAGGACTGATGCAAATCAGAGTAAAATCGCTGGGATGCTACACCATTACAGAGATGAATTTGTTGGCGTAGTGTATATAGTTGCTGTCCAATGAAAATCACATATCTCTGAAATGGTGATTTTACAGGAGAAACCTTTTTACGTTGACCTGAATAGAGTCAATTCCAAGTAATTTAGAGCTTTTCTACTGGTCCATTTGTCCAGATTTATTCACACAGTGTACAGAACAGCTACAGTGTGCTGGGGTCAGCTACAGGGTTCTGTACACACAGTGACCATTCAAAACAAAAAGTAGTCAGTGACAATTTGATGTTATAATTTTCCTTTAGAAGCTGCCAAGAACACCTGAAAGCATCACAAGACCTTCCTCATTGGTGGAGGAGATGTATTTGTAGTACCTGTATTAGGAAAAATAATACAAAAAAGGGACTGGGGGGCGCTGCGGTATTCCAAAGCATTCAGACTTTCCATGTCTGGTATGTCTGGTAAGGCAGAGGGAAAAATGAATGCTGAGTTTTGGTTCTCAAGGTTCGTCGTGCCAGGCTTCTTATCCACAGACATATTCATGAATAGTGGAACCACATTTCAGCAGTGTTCAAGCAAACCTTGTGTTTTCTGAACCAGCATTGAAAAAAAACAAAGAATAAGATAATGCACCTCTGAAAACAGCATTTTACTGAAGAGGAAAACTATTTGGCATCATTGAATTGAGTTCTGGGTCACCTACAGACTGTTCACTCATTAGGACCTCATTTTGTACGCAGATGTCTTCAGTCAAAGAAATAGAAAACGTGTCTATTTCAGATCCTAGCGTATTAGCACAGAGTATGAGCTTCATCATTCAGTGCAGGGTCTTGTGGGGAAAAACCCAAGGCCTGATCTGTGATAAATATGCAGCTCTTGCTTTTATAGGCATCACACACGTAGGCAGTAAATACATTTGATGTGACAGAGCCCATGATCTTATGTGTTCTAATATGCAGTTTAACACGACCTGACATCTAAACAACTAAACTGACCTTGAAGTCGTCACACAGAACACAGTGTATCAGCAGCGCCGTTCTGTAAGCTGCTGCATGGCAGACGGAGGAGTGCGATTACCAGTGTGATGTCCCATGATACAGATTTGATCATATTATGAATACCATGATTATTTAAAAATAGACATTCAAAAATAGCCGACTGTTCTCAACAATGTTGCCACAGATCATCACTGTATGTAAATGTTAAAATTGGCAGTAGAGTGTAGGGAGTGCTGAATGTAAAATGGAATCGCATATATTTACACTACAGTTTTAATACATTTAGTATAAAGCTTTATTAGGCTCAAGAGGAAACACACTATTCTGGAAATTTGATATGCAAAAAGCTTTGCTCATCAGCGCTCAGCTGAAACAAGAGCTAAATCATCTACATGGAAAAATTGTACATAGGCTTATACAATGTGTATGTGTATATAGATAGATAGATAGATAGTGGTGTAAATATGTTATAAAGTTAATCATGTTAATCACAGCAATATTCTCTTATCAAAAATAAGTTCTTTTAATATTCCAGCCCAGTTTTGAGAGATTGAAGCTCAGACCTTTAATAGGGAAAATGCTTCACCAACTTAAGAGATAAAGGAACAGGCCCAGTCATTGGGCTGGATCAAGTTAAGAGCCAAGAGAGGTGCAGCTGAGTTATGAGATTTAATCCATATTTCAGCATTAAAGTGTAATCTACCATCTGAGCTCAACAGTAGCGCCACTGTAAAACCGTACAGAGTGTGACCTACAGGAGGAAGTTTAGGCCGATCTTGCTAAGAATAATTTGCATAAAAAAAGGTTAATGCATTAAAAGTTTATATATTTTTACACACACACACACACACACACACACACACACACACACACACACACACACACACACACACACACACCAAAGCAATAACCTATTAGCTGATCGGAGTTGGGAGGGTTACTTTACTAATGTATTTGGTTACGGTTTAAAATGTAGGTTTAGAAGTGTGTTTATGGAAATTTACCACCATTCTGCCAGAAGCGCATTTGTCAGACACTGATGTTGAACGAGAAGGCCTTGCTCACAGTCTCCGCTCGAATTCATCCCAAAGGTGTTCTACCGGGAAGTTCTTCTTGCTCGTCTATGTCCTTACTTTGTTGAAACAGGAAGGGGCTGTCCCCAAACTGTTCCTGCAAAGTTGGGAGCATGAAATTGACCAATCTCTTGCTGAGAGGTATGCTGAAGCATTAGGAGTTCCTTTCACTGGAACAAAGGGGCCGAACCCAACTCCTGAAAAACAACCCCACACCATGATCCCCCCTCCACCAAACTTTACACTTGGCATAATGCAGTCAGACAAGTACCGTTCTCCTGGCAGTGCCAGTGGTGGCATGCTTTACACCACTGCATTGGATGCTTTGCATTTTGCTTGGTGATGCAAGGCTTGGATGCAGCTGCTCAGCCATGGAAACCCATTCCATGAAGCTCACTACGCACTGTTCTTGAGCTAATCTGAAGGTCACATGAAGTTTGGAGCGCTGGAGTCTTTGAAAGTTAGCGTCCTCTGCGTCTTAGCACTTCATATCGGAGTTGTCATCATGCTGTCGTTCCCCAATGAATTTGTTATAATACCACTGACGGCTGACTGTGGAATATTTAGTAGTGAGGAAATTTCATGACTGGACTTCTGAGAGCGACCCATTCTTTCACAAATGTTTGGAGAAGCAGACTGCATCTGTGGCCATGAAACTGATTGGGTGAGAATACTTTTGGCAATATAGTGTACCAAACCATTGTCTCCAAACGGGGAACTTCACTGTGAAAAAAAAAAAAAAAACTTTAATCAAATCAGTGTGAATCAATGAAGCGAATGTAAAAATGTGGGTTTTTTTCCAAGTGATTTTTGATGATTTATATTAATCTATTAATTATGAACTGAAACATCTGGCTGAAAAACAGCTGGTCTGCTTTGATAAGCTTTACAATATATCAGTGAGGATATAGAAGATTTAGCTCACAAGTTATAGTGATTGATTAATACTGTTAGTACTAAAATATGACTCTGGAATAGACATGGATACTCGTTTAGTAGCAGAAAGAAAGGTTTACACAGCAGCGCATCCAGCAGACGGCTAATCGTACAGCAGCTCTAGCTCGACTCTGAATGAATTCTTACCTTTAGATATTTCTTTAAATTAGAGTGGAGTCTTTTAAAGTTGGGGGAATATTTACTGCTGGAAGGTCTAATTTCGCTTTTAACCATGAATTTTTTAAATGTTCAGCACGTCATATCCGATATGCAAGCTCAAGGTTTTTTATCGGGGGCGTTGTTACACACAACAGGCTCCATGTGAGTGGTGTAGAGCAGTGATCCCTTTTCGGCCAAGTCCATTAGAACACAGCTGCTCTGCTCAACATCTGAACTGTATTTAAATTACCTTGAGCTTTGAACTTTTACTGTTTTCTGAATACATATTACATATATATAAAAAGCACCAAAAATGGTTTGCCATTGCTATAAGCAAAAAGACCTTTGGTAATACAATAGAGAACAATGTATGCTTTTACTTCTGCTCCTATTCTTTTAATGTTTTGCACGTTTTACTAGTAGCTTCACACTGTGTGATCATTTTTGTAAAATAAAAAACAGATCAATAGAAATGGTCAATAGAGGGTATGCACGTGACATTACAGATGTTGAGTGGCAAAAAGACAGACCGGGTGTCTGTGCTGGCGCTCAGTGTGAATGCCTCCAACACAAAAACGAGAGCGCACTGTTCTGTACTGACAGTACAAACAGATTCAAGAGGAACTCAGAGTATCCTTTTAGAGAAGAGAGGAGAAACTTATATATTGCTGCAATTCACAGACAACTAGAATCCAGGCCCCAAAACATGTGGGAGCTTACTGAGTGGTGAAGTCAAGCTCTGAAAACAGGTGGGAAGAAACAAGCCGACCGTAGCTGTTCAAGTTCAAGTAAAAGAGAAAGCTAGTAAACTTGGATGAGCCAGTCTCCTACATATGACTGAACACAGTGGAAAACACTCCCAAGACTATTCACTGGACTCTCTGATCTCTCTCAGACACAAAGCGTTACCCCTTTAAACGGGTTTGATTTGAGCCTCGGTTAGCTGGAGTTTTCTGGCTACACATCACTGTCCATTGGACCATTGGTTCTTTAGTAATATGGATGGGTCGCTGTCGAGTTCAGCTGCCTTTGACTTGAGTAGATAGTCGCTTGTTTGATTCATAGTTTGGCTGTTTTTTCTAATCTTCACCATTCATGTTGGACACAGATGAAAATTGGCCTTCACCTTTAAACCATCCGTGCTGTGAACACACACACACACACACACACACACACACACACACACACACACACACACACACACACACACACACACACACACACACACACACACACCCCAGGGAGCAGGGAGGGTTAAGGGCCTTGCTCAAGTGACAGTATTGAACCCACCACCCTGTCATCGATAGCCCATGCTCGAACCACTGTGCCACCACTGCCTTGTCCAATTACTAACAATACTGCCAACAAATAGTACTAAAACTAGCATTTTTATTATTAGTCTTTTTTTTCCATACCGTGATTGATATTTTAATATTATGAACATCTGCACAATTCCAACATTAGAGTCAATTTCTAGGCTTGCTTAAGCCATCAGTTGATCAAGTTTATCCTCCAGCCAAGCTACAATAAAAGCAAAATCCAAGTACCAGTGTGTGTGTGTGTGTGTGTGTGTGAGAGCCAAGATATATGTAGTCCTCCATATGACCCCCGAAAGCCCTTTCTCTCCTCTCCTGCTCTAGCTGTTTAAATCACTGGGATGAAGGAGTCAATGGCGTGCGTCTGAGCTGCTTTGTGACGCCATTCCAACAGCAACGCACGGCCAGGCCTTTCACCACCGCTCTTATAAAATTTATGTTCAGAACTGAGCTGCTTTAACACACACACACACACACACACACACACACACACACACACACACACACACACACACACTCTTCGTTTCTAATGGATGAGGACGCAGATAACAGATAGCAGTAGGATCCTCTGTCGCTGGAAACAGAATTTCAATCACTCCTTCTAGCAATGGGCGATTCCACTGAAAAACTGGTATCTCACACATCAGTATACCAGTAGCAATACCCATGCAATCCTCAATCCACAGAGGTATCATTAATGGTTTTGCTATACTATAAGTGCAATTACTTAAATAAATTATTAGTAGTAATGCAAAGAGTGGCCTTTTTATGCTGACAAATGACAAACATGGCAAAAAAAAGAAAAAAAAAAAAAGAAAATCCAGGATCAAACTTAGAAAAATGTTGATTGGTTGGGTGGGTGGTATAGCCAAGACCACCATCTTCCCTGTTTTACACTAGTGTTTAATTTCCCAGTCAGGCAAGCACACAACGCTACACCAGAAATAGTCTATATGTACTCCTCACTCTCTATTCCCCATTGCAAGTCGCTTATAAGTAAAAATGACAGCAGGTGAGATTCGGGGGAGGGGGGAGGGGTCCAAAAGGGTTTTGTTTTATTTGAATTTGAGGGGGGGGGAATAAAATAAATAAATAAATAAATAAAAATTTACTGGATCTGTATTTTTAATAGAACAGCTCCCAACCCCATGCATGAGACTCTGCCAGCACTGGGCAGTTCCAAGCGACAAGCTGCTTCACCCCAAAGTGTGCTGCCGTCAGACTCTACAACCAGCACTGCTCCCAGCAGACCACACACGCACACACTTACAATATAGTTTACAGGAAATACAGCTCCTTCAATAACCTGTAAGTGTAGCACACACTGCTAAATTTACCTACTTTTGTAACTGAATGTCTTACTATTTCTTTCCTGCTGTGACAGTGTGAATGTCCCCACTGTGGGGCTAATAAAGGATTATGCTATCTTCACTCCTACACCAGAATGATTTTACTGAGTTTCCAGTTAGAGACAGCATCTGGATTGCTTTGCAGTTGGACACACGTCTGAATGGTGGGGTGAAATCATTTCATTTCAGTCCCGACAACAAGACTGCAGTCTAATAACAGTCTGGTCATGTACTGAGAGACACAGGATGCATTCACATGTTCTGCTGCACTGCAGTTCTTCAAGTTACTCAGAAGTTAAGTATGAAAAATGTTTGTACTGATAGTTTTGTACTTTTCTCAAGTTTGATTACTGGAGGAAGAGGGCAGAAGCCAATGGGGTTCTATATAGGACTGTCCCATCTGTCTAAACTAGAGCTAAAAAGTCACACAGCTGAAAGAATTCTGCATGGAGGAGTGGGAAAATCTTTCTCCCAGATGATTTTAGAGACTGTCAGACAATTATAGGAAATGTCTAACTGAAGTTATTTCAGCCAAGAGGGAAAATACCAGCTATTAGGGCATCAGGGGGCCTAATGTTTTCCGCACATTTTTATTAATTACATTTTATAAATGATGTTTCTATAAATGATGTAAAAGATATTTCTTCAGATTTGTTGATTTAGTTATATTACATTATTAGACTTTACTTTATTAGAATTTACTACAAATTTAGATGTGTGTAAATCCATTAAAAAGAGAAATGGTTTAATGGGCTATCAACTTTTTCACATGATTGTATAATTGCATTAACTCTCAAAAAACCTTAGGAATAAAAAAAATAATAATAATAAAAAGTTGTTTGTTTTGAGAGAACGGGGCTAATTTTTTTTTACTCATTTCCATTTAGTTTTTTCCTTTTGGGGTTTAATTTGATCATTTTCTGTTGGATGAGAACCAGAACATTTAGCCTTAGACTTTTCACTTTATTTTAGACCAAAGAAATCCCAAAAAGATCAACTTTGGTAGCTCTCTAGGCTTACCCAATCACCCCTGTTTGGAGGTCAGGCTATGGAGGAATATTGTGATTGTTTTGGTGCGCAATGCTGGATCTCCCAAAAACTGGGGCACCTAGATAACAGCTGGCAAACGAGAGAGGAGCAGCGCTCAGAGCAGCACAGAGTAAAGGAGGGCTGAGGAGCAGAGAGAAAAAGTGACGAAAAAAAAAAGGGCTCGGCAGACAGCCACGGGACCCCAGGGAGCGTGGGGAGGGTGGAGAGGTAGCATCTGATCCGGGTCCCTGGTGACTCCTTCCAACTTTTTCCCTCCGCCTGCCGAGCAGGCCGGAACGCCTGTCAGAAGCGATTCGACAAAACAGAGATGAATGGTTTGTACTTTCGAGCGAAAGCCATCACACTGCCTGCTCGGGCTGGCTTAAAAAAAAAAAAAAAAAAAAAAAAAGAGGATATACAGCGATTTCAGTGAATTCAAGACTCCGGAAATTTCACAACTGTGCTTACAGTGCGACATCTCAAGCGGTTCTGGCAGTTCTTAGCTTCAAATGTTAAATTCTAAGTATTGCAAATCTGTGGATACAAGAAATACGCTCCGAGCTGTCAGTTTCTTACCAACCTGGTGTCTACACTCATATTATTAAGCCATCTCATCAGGTTCTCCTGCCATAGAGGTTCTTTTCTGTACTCCTCACTGATATAGCTGGGTTATTTATAGTCCACCAGCCAAACACATCCAATGTACAGTGGAGATAAAAGGTCTAGAGCAGGGGTGGGAAATGGATGGGCACAGTTTGCTGATTTCCCTGCTCTAACAGATCTACTAAACCCAGCAATTAACAGGCGAATTAAAGCAGGTGTGCCTGATCAGGAAAACCAAATGACCACTTTTGGTATAGAGGATTGCTAGCACATGCATGGATGAGATATATACTTCTAAAATAAAAGGTGCTACAAATACTTCTTTAGGCAGTGCCATAGAATCACCAAATTTGGTCTAACAAAGAATCTGCTAAAGGCTTCATTTAAAGACATGCTCATGCATATGGATTACAAACATGGAGGTACTATTGAACTCAAATGGAACTCTGCTATTAGTGCAGATATGTAAATAGCCATGTGTAACATCTGTATATTCCAAACTTGTATTAATAGCTTGAATATTTGAACAGTGCAATAGTACGTATAGTGTATGTTTATGAACAAAATCGCTTGTATTTCTTACTCACATTTACACCGGTGTTCAATAGACCTGATTTCATTGCCAATAGAACTAATGGTGACTGCACATGTATTTCTAAAAGTGTAGACTAACTGCACAACCAACAGGGTGTATCTAGTAAAGTGGTCAAAGAGTGAATGTAGAAACTGATGTGGTCAGCAGCTGAAATTCCATAGACTGGTTTAAAAAAAACAAAAAGGTATTTATGAGATCATTAGGTTTAGACCTACAGCATGGTCCAAAGTGAATAGAATCTAAAGAACAGAATCCAAATACACTATATATAGGTCATTGGTCTTCCCACAGTCTGGTCTCAAAAATAAATAAGAACAAAATGTGAGTAAAATACCATTTCAGGTCTTGTACAATGTGTAGTATATTTAGTTAGACCCTTGTGCATATGCATGAATTAATGATGCAACCCAGACACACAGAAATCAAAAAGAATGTAATTTTATTACCTCAATCTAAACTCAACCTACTACACCTCAAACTAATTCAAACATTAACCTAAACTTGACCTAATACACCTAAACCCAGGTTAAACTTAACCTAACCCTAACCTAAACTTAAACAAACCCTAACCCTAATAACGTAAACTTAACCTATTCCTAACCTCATGGATAACTTTAACCATATCCTAAACTTTACCGCACCCTTTCCATAACCTAACCTAACCCTAAGCCTAACCTTAACCATAACCTCAGTAGAACGTTAAGTTTCATTCATTAGTTACAAAAAAACTAAATGAAAAAAGCTATATTACAGAGAAAAAGCAGTGATGCAGCTGTTTTCTCAATTCTTCTTTAAGTACATGACAGGCTGGATTGTGCGTATTTGGCACAATTTCACCACCAGTGAGTAGGAACTCCTTGTGAATCATCAAATATGTATGAATGTTATGAGATCTTGTTGCATTCCATGTGTTTCCGGGGTGTTGCAAATACAATACCCCCAGTAACCCCCACAGGACTACTTAGTGGAGTGAAACATAATCAGCAGAGAAAGAGGGTGGAAGGAAAAGTAGTTCCTATTGCTCAGAATGGTTTGTTACAAGCATAGAGGCCTGGGGCTGTGGGTTTGATCTCTGGTCCCTGTCGGTGAGGCGTTTGGTGCGTTTTTCCCCCCCGTGTCCATGTGGGTTTGTTTCCCCTCCGGATACTCTGGTTTCCTCCCATCTCCAAAAAACACATGGTAGGTGAATTGGCTATGCTAAATTGCACCCTAGGCGCGAGTGTGTGAGTAAATGGTTGCGTGTGGTACACCGCAATGGACTGCCATTCTGCCCAGGGGGTTTTCCTGCCCTGCCCTCAGTGATTCCAGATATCTTCGGACCCAGCACAGCCCTGACCAGAAAGTTGAAGATGATGCAAGAATGAAATATTAGGGGTTACTTGCAACAAGGATTGCCTGCAATGGCTTCTTGTTCTCAAGTGACAAATTTGTTTTAGAGGACATCAATTCAAGGTGCCGTTCTATTTCTTGGAAAATTAAGCATTTCTTCAATGCTTTTGAACAAAAAGTACAGTTTTTTGTAGCTTAAACAGTACCAATATAACAAGTGTTTTTTCCCAAATTCAACACAAAATGCCACTTTTAAGGATGATAGCAGTCTTGGAATTATTCAACCTTTTCAAAGTACTATGTGTCATTAGTACTTTATGTTGTGACTGCCTACAAATCCCAAAAAACTTTTCAATGGACCCACTCCAGAATCTTCCCAGACTTCTTCTAAAACCAAGCCTTGGTGGTATGCCTGGGATCATTGTCCTGTTGGAAGGTCCAGTGACACCCAAGCTTTAGCCTCCCAATAAAAGGCATAAGGTTTTCTCCATGGATTTCCTGATATTTGCCCTCCACACTCTGCAGGTTTCCAGTGCCAAAGGGAGCAAAGCAACCACAGAGCATCACAGAGCCACCGGCGTGCTTCACTGTAGACAGGGTGTTCTTTTCAGTGACTGCTTCATTCTTCCTCCTTCCGACGTATCGCTGATCCCACTTGGCTATCTGGTATCTTTGAGCAGCTTGGAGATTACTTTTCTTGTGCTTTTGCATCCGGAGAGTTGTATGGACCTGGAGACCTTTCAGTTAGTTCACTTAGTATTTGCTTTACTGTGCAAACGAAAAACCACAGTGCCTGCTGCCACCAAATCTTGCTGAAGGTCTTTTGCAGTCAAACCACATGCAGTAAAAGGTTATCACAATTTTCATTTGCATTAATTTTTTTACTGTTTTTTTTTTTGTTTTGTTTTTAAATTTCAGTTCATGGTCAGATTTTTAGTTTAGATTTTTTGTGTGATGAAAACTGACAGGAACAGGACAAACAATTAAAATGCGTTTCTATTCACAGGGGTGTGCGCAATAATTTGGGGACCCTTGCTCAATATAATCTGTAAGTGTGAATAATTAAGTGAGTAGACAGTTGAGTAACTCTGTTATCGCCAAAAGACATAAAGTTAATAAGGGAACATTACTTTTTTTTAATTGAATGCCAATCATGAAGAACATCTGCCATAAAACTTTCCAGATGTTTGATTTTAGATCAGTCTCGTTTTGAGCTCTGTTGTCGGAGTGAGACTTGACCAAATATTGTAACTATGCAATCCTTAAAAAAATTTTGTTGTTTTTTTTCCCATAGTCCCTACTGCAAATGAGCACAGCTTAAAAGGATCACTTGCAAGAATCAGAGCAGCATCAGAGTTATTAGCACATTTACACAGGGGTCTATGGGAGAAACAATAAAATGTACTACAGCATCTATTATTTTTCAGCTCCTGCTACTAATATATTACAACCCTTGCTAAGAAAGCACTACAATTAGACAACCAGACTAATGCTCCCATCAATGACCATGACCACTGTAAGTCAGTAGTGCCCTCAGAAATGCTAATATTAGCACAATAGCTAACTTGCTCCTGGTAGCTGTAATAGTTATAGCAAAATTAGCATGTTTTCCAATCACAAACACTGCGACTACAATGCCATGCAGCGAGGGTCTTCGACACCCCTTATCTGCCGCTTGCCTGGCTTCGTTGCCACAGGAGCAGACGGGCTGCTAGGGACGGTCCGTTCCACTGTATTGCGTTTAATTTGTCCAAAAGCACCTGATACAGCAAAACATCTTTTATTTATTTGCTTGGTAAGCCTCTATCAAATGAACCACTGAACCTGAGAATAGCCTGCCAGACAATCCTCCCGCCTGCACGCTCTAATATTCATTTTTATGAGGCCACTTCACTCCTCTCGGATAGCACAGTCGAAGCCAGCAAACACACCCAACTGGAGAGGCAAAAAACGAATAAGTGGATTGTGTTTGGATAGTCATCAGTACCTTTCAGGTTTTCTGTCATAATATCCAAATATACCATATGCAGCCTTCCCACCAATGGATAACCTCTTTAAAAGGTCTGGTTATTGTTGTAATATATTTGTTTTAAACACTATAATGTCCAAATGTTTGTGGACACCCCTCTAATGAGTGCATTCAGCATTTTATTTTATGTTATTTTTTTATGTTGCTGACCCAGATGTGTGGATGCACACAGCTTGTTCAGTCCAATTTACAGGACTTAACATCTTAGAATCTGCTGCCTTGTGGCGTTCATGCCTTCAGTTGTTTTAGTAAAGATTAGGGGCACATACTACACATACATATTATTATGGGTGACCGTGTATATACACTATATTGCCAAAAGTATTTGCTTGCCTGCCATTGCACGCACAGAAGGGACATCCCATTCTTAATCCATATGGTTTAATATGATGTCAGGCCACCCTTTGCAGTTATAACAGCTTCAACTCTTCTTTAAAGGCTTTCCACATTTGTAAGGTCAGACACTGATGTTGGACGAGAAGGCCTAGCTCGCCGTTTCTGCTCCAATTCATCCCAAAGGTGATCTATCGGGTTGAGGTCAGGATTCTGTGCAGGCCAGTCAAGTTCTTCTACACCAAACTTGCTCATCTATGTCCAAAGTTGGGAAATTGACCAAAATCTCTTGCTGAGAGGTATGCTGAAGCATTAAGAGTTCCTTTTACTGGAACTAAGGGGCCCAACCAAACTCCTGAAAACAACCCCACACCATGATCCCACCTCCACCAAACTTTACACTTGGCACAATGCAGTCAGACAAGTACAATGACAACTACAATTCTCCTGGCAATCACCAAACCTAGACTCGTCCATCGAATTGCCAGACGGAGAAGCGTGATTCATCACTCCACTGCTTTAGAGTCCAGTGTTGCTATGCTTTACACCACTGCATTCGACGCTTTGCATTGCGCTTGGTGATGGAAGGCTTGAGTACAGCTGCTCGGCCATGAAACCCATTCTATGAAGCTCTATGGACTGTTCTTGAGCATCCGCTGACTCCGCTCTGTCATTTTACGTGGCCTACCACTTTGTGGCCGAGTCGCGGTCGTTCCCAATCGCTTCTACTTTGTTATAATACCACTGACAGTTGACGGTGGAATATTTAGTAGTAAGAAAATTTCATGTCTAGACTTGTTGCACAGGTGGCATCCTTTCACTGTACCATGCTGGAATTTGCTGAGCCCATGAGAGCAACCCATTCTTTCACAAATTTTTGTAGAGGCTGTCTGCATGCCTAGGTGCTTGGTTTTACATACCTGTTTCCAGGGAATTGATTGAAACACCTGAATGCAATGCTTTGGATGGGTGAGTGAATACTTTTGGCAATATAGTGTATTTATTACAGTGCTGTACCTAAACTGTACGATTATGGTGGATCAAAATCAGGGCTAATCCAGGCATATTTTAATGGATCAGGCATTGGCCATTTTAATTCCACTGCAGATCCAATTCTTTGTTTTAACCACAGTGTTCAGAGCGCCATCAGGTGTCCTCAAGGTGCCATTAACAGACATTACAACCCAGCCAGCAGCAGTGCGGACGTCTCAGAAGATAAATAAAGAGAGTTGAGTCCGCAGTGTGGATTTTTACATTGGAACATGAAAAACAGACCATAATATCTGAACCTTTATAAACCATCACTGAAACGCTCCGTTTTACCAGCGGGAGAACCACTCGCCTTGTTTATGAACCAGAACCGAAGAGCCCATTTAGAACTGAGTGCAGGCTAAAGCTAATGCACACACAGAAAGGGAGTTGACTGCAGTGTTTAAAAGGAGCTAGGAGCTGAATGGTCAGGAAGTCAGACTGGATTATAAGATATTAAACCCACAATGACAAGTCATTTTAAGAAAAGTCTCTACTAAACTAAATCAATCAGTTCAGAATGTCTCATTATAGAAACTGCTACAAAAAATGAAAGTAATTTTACTGAACGTATTAATCAGCAGCTCATCTTAGTTAAACTGCGTGGCATGGATTATTTATACAAAACATGGATTAGGTCAGTACTCAGCATTAAGAGACTCTGATTGGATCATGGGGCAAATGAACTTGATCAGAACATTCTTACTTGTATTGCATTACATTTTGGTTGGGGAAAAAAGGGGGGAATTTTAGGAAAATTAAAAAGCTGTTGTCAGTATGGCATCAGTCAGGTGTTTCAGTATCATGGTATGTATGGAGTTGGACTGAAGGAAGGCCTTACATGTTGGATTGCCCAACAATATAATAATGACGGTGAAATCAACAAGGAATCAAGGCTTATTTCACAGCTGCTTCAAAATGCATATTTATGGAGTCAAGCGAGTTAAAACCATGCTACTGAGTGAGCACATGTCCATAATGTGCGCAATATGCACCTGCACACACACCTTGATAAAAAGCACCTGTGGATGCCATCCTATTTAGCACATGCAAACTGCACTGGGTTTCTCAGATACAGCTCTAGATATTAACAGTTGATGTTAAATCTCTATTCTGAATTAACCATCACTGGGGTAAATTACAGGCAAAGTGAGTATATCAGTCTCGAGAGTGAAAGTGTGCACGTTTTGTCGATAACCATAATAGAAGAAGGTCCCATTTTCCTGGAACACCATGATCATTTCCCTTAATATGTCTCACAGAGAGGACGTCACACATCAGCACACACAGAGACTAATGGGAAATCAATAGTGAATATGTTGCTTGTCTCATGTTTGGTGTTTTCTGAACAGACATGTAGTCTAATGAGAGACATAAATTCATTGGGGTCATTATTTAGCAATAACACCACAGACAAATAATCAATAGCAAGAAATACATGACAAAAGCCCTTAACGAGTAATCAAGGAGACAGAAGACTGATGTTTCAATGTACTGATGTTCATGGCCTAAAATAAGTGAGGAGCTGCATGGCCTTTGTGCATAGCAATAAAAGACAATTTTGCTAAAAGGAAGCCAACCGAGTCATTCCACAAAATGGGTGCCATTTCCACTTTGCAGTTTTTCACAATCCACAACATGAAAAGATATGTTCATACCCCTCCCACAAAAAAAACAAAGAAAACTGACCTCAAGCATAAAAACTAATTAGCATTTTATTCAGACATGGGAGTCATATTCCTGATACAACGTATAAGGGTGGTATGTGACGGGGGGGGGGGGGGGGGTAAATTTCATCCTGAAATTGTTGCAGTACTTTTCATGGTCTAAGTTCCTGATTCAACCCACATACTTTCATTATTTAAAAATAAAATACAAATTATACATATATAAATTATATATGTGGTAATTAATTATAAAAAAAAAAAAAATCTATTTTGCATAAACGGGTGGTTGGGCAGAGTTTGACAAACCCTGTTTACGCACCCTGTTCATGATAAAGCAACAAACAACAACAACAACAACAACAACAACCTGTGTGCATCCCAACTGTGTACTGCTTACTAATACTAACTTATTTTTGACAACGAATCAAAGTGAAGTATTTGTATAAGAGTATACTGAATTGTTTAGGGTATTTATTGAGTATGCATACTCAAAACAACTTATTCCACAATGCAGTGCAAAACGGAGAGGGTGGAAACGCTCATGTCTGAAACAATTATTAGAAAATTGCAGATAACTATGGAAAAGCAGCAAAGGCAGCTGGAGAACTTGCAGTGACATATGTTGGGATAACAGTGCTTCCTCACCTTTTGTTAATACTAACAGGTTCATATGTATTTAGTGTACTAATCTGCCAAACTCACTAAGCCAGGTGATGAAAGATAGGTTCAAATCAGCAACCCACTGAACCAGAAGGGCAGTGTGTTGGCACTGCACTACAGGGGATGCATAAAAAGGAGGGGAGCACTCCAAGAAGTGGTGAAAAAAGAAAAAAAATTGAGAATAAGGCTGTAATTGAAAGAGTTGTTCACAGAAATCAATAAAAGCTTCAGCTTACACTTTGAACATAGAACTTTCCTCCTAAATTAGAAATTCACTTGTCTTGTCTCTTTCCTTTTCTTATCTTTTTTTCCCCTCTATCGTTTTCTCTTTACCGGTTTACCGTCTGCCCCTCTACAAAGGTGCAGCACTGAGACACTCTTCGGGAGAGCTTATATGCAAAGCCCAGCAGGTGTGTCTGATCAGCTGTCATGAGCGCTGGGGCTTCTGGGAAATGGAGTTTTCAGAGCTGCCAGCAGCTGCTTTCTTACCACACACCGCCTTGGCCCCCTGCTGGTGACTGGCGGTGTGGCTAAACCCTTACATTAAAGTAACAGTACTTTATTTACAGACAAAACAAGCCGGTGTGATGGGGGAGTAAGTTAAACTCTGCATTGATTATAAAAACTCCTGACTCCTGAGGTCACTCAACAGTTTGGCTCCACAGTGTCTTGGGGAACTTCTTAAACCCTACAACCCGTCCTTTGTTCGCAGGACACTGGCCTACTGTCAGTTTCTTGCTTTAGAAGAAACAATGCTGGGGGAAAAGCTTTCTCTCGGATAATGCTCCGGGAATAAACTTTTTGATTTTCATACTAACACTGTTCTGTGTGGGTCTGATTACAGGTTTCTGATCATTATTATTGTCTTTCTAATCTACTTCTTTTACAGGCCGTACACCAGTCTACTCATGCTCCTAAATCCCTTTCCCAATTAACTTTCATTTCTTCTGCCCCCTGCTGTCTGCAGAGTCCATTCAGTGGTGGGCTGCTTGTGCCTTCCCACTGGATCCGGTCCTGCTGTAAACCCCCTACCCCACCCCCCAAAAAAAATGTGCTGCTCTGCTCCTAACCCATTGTGTTTTTCCCTCCTTCCCATGTATTGAGATGCCCAGTTCCAACTGTTCCATCCTGCTACCGCCAGACCTGGCTATCCACTTCCGTGCTGCATGACTATGCTTCTGACTGTTTGGACTTTATGGACTTTAAGGCTTTACTTTTATGGCTTGACGGCACATTTACCATGTTGTTTACCAGGCTGTTTTTTTTTTTTTTTTTGTGCTATCCGGTGTTCTTGGTTTCTCTCAAGGTTTCGTCCTCTCGATCTGAGGGAGTTTTTTCCTTGCCACTGATGCCACTAGCTTGCTCAAAAGATGTTAAGAACTGAGGGCTGTACAGAAATCTTTTTCATTTAATTAATTTAATAATTTTATTTTGAATAAATAGCTCTTTTTGAAACAGTGACTCATCCTAAAATTAATAAAGGTTTGATATAAAATTTTAATAAAAAAAAACTAAATTTAATGATATAAATAGATATAAATGGCATGTCGGTCATACACGTGAAAATACATATAAATGTACTAATACAAACTATTAAAAACAGAAATAGTGTTTTCTATACATCTCATTAACAAAAACACTTGAATTACAGCTTTAAGCTTTGGAAACACACTTTGGCTCTTTATGCTTAATGCACTTCATTAAATGCTGCCGACGCAAACGGCACCCGCCTCATAGAATGACACCACTGCCTTTTCTTTTCAATGGAAAAATGCACCCAGTTTCTCAGCAGAGTCGAAAACAGTTGTAGACATCTAGGTCTGAAGCCTAGGCCTTCTATTTTTGCTCCCTCTTATCCTCCCTCTGGCCTACAGACGCTTGTAAATTCAAAGGACGGAACAGTTTTATCCCAACGACACCGCTAACCAGACTACGAAGTTCCCCGTCCCAGTGACCTACATGCTCCATTCTACTTCCTTGTCACTTCCAGTTCCGTTAAATTCACTGCAGGCCTGGCTTTGTGTGACAGCTCTCCTAGCACTGCCCAACATAAACAGAGAGGGTGGAATGGCAGCACTTTTTTCCAAATTAAGCACAATTAGACCTGCGCTGCTCTAGCTGATCCACTTCGCTGCCTCATTTGCCCATAAACCATAAACTGCTCCCTAAATGCGCTTGTGCTTTTTGTATTTCTAACCAGAATTTCTCCTTCTTTATTTTTTCAAAGCCGCCATTTTGACAGCACTGTGTGTGGGGGGGGGGGGGATGGGATGTCGGAGACATTCGCACAATAGAGGGGGGAGAAAGGAATAAAACGTTCATTAGTAATTCGATTAACTCAGTTCAGTGGTTTCAGATGGAGCTATCCAACACATCATGAGCAAAACACGGTCTGGACAGCCCAAAAGCCCTAAAGCCAGCAAAGCCAGAAAGCATGACTGAGAATAGACATGCCAAGAAAGGAGGTCAATAGCTATTCAGAATGGGAGCCTCCATTAGTCTATCTTTACTGAAAGGTGGTTAGCGACATGGTTCGGTAAAATCAGTCACAAAACCAATTGCTCTCTGACTGCCATTCGCTTTGTGGCTTGTGACTGCTCAAAGACACACTGCCATGCTTTTCAGCATGGTAAGCCAAGCATGCTCACCCCTGTATGGTGCAAACATGACAAAAAGATACCACCGTTGGAAAAAGATGCACTTGGTGAATGCCAAACACAGACAATGCACAGGTTTCTAAAGTAGGGAGGCACGATGCCAAGCCCTACAGGGAGCAGACAGTGTGTTTGGCTGGCATCAAGGAGGGATGTGTTTGGATGAACCTGAAGCACCTGAATCACCTGAATCACTTGAATCACTTGGTCAAGAAAGTCTCTAGTTGTTATTGTGTGTATAAATAATGTTGAAAGCACTTATATTTAACAGTCTGGCAAAGTACCTAGTACCTAGAAAGTACTTGGTAATTAATGGATAAATGTGTATTAACAGACATGTCTGGTACTTTACATGTCTTGGTACATGGTAAATAATGTGAAATCTGCCAGGCCTAGTGATACTGTAGCAATACAGTGCTACATTGCAGTACTAAATATTTGGCACAGGTTCACTGTGTAAATACTCATTTATACAATGCAAAGTATGCACCACATATTATCTAAATAATTGTAATGCAACCCCAAGTACTGCTGTACATACCTAGTGTTTTTTGTTTTGACATTAGTTACTATGTACTTGCTAAATATGTACTAAAGTATGAAAATGACTAATTACATAATTACTAGATATTAACTGGTATTTACCGGGTACTGTGCTAAATTGCTCCCATAATGTCTTCTGAAGTCTTCAGCTCAAGGTTTCCAGTCTTCATCTCAATCTCTATTCATCTCATCAACTTCCCCTCTACCCTTCAAACAGTGACTCCCATTCGCATGGTGGCTTGTGACTGCTCAGAGACATACAGCCATGCTTTTCAGCATGGTAAGCCAAGCATGCTCACCCCTGTATGGTGTAAACATGACAAAAATATGGCATTTATTGTTAATATCCATTATTAATACCAGTACTCAATAGGTACTGTGCTCAAGTGTTACCATAATGTCTTCTGTAGTCTTCAGCTCATGGTGTCCAGGCTCACAAGGCCCAGAATATTGATTCCATCTTTATCTCTCATCAACTTCCCCTCTACCCTCCAAACTTTGCAACTGCATGTTTTATATCTCATATGATGACCAAGCGTGCATTTTATTGTCTGTTTAAATACAAAAAAGCCAGGTTACATTTTATCCCACTTTAGACTGTATCCCAAGTTCCCCTACAGTAGTTTTTCAGATTAAACTCAGGCATTCCAGGCAGGAAGCTTATTGTAATATTGTATAGCATTAGTATTATCACCCAGTATGGCGTTAGAATCACTACCTCGCCAGCTTCTGTCCTCACCCAGCATGGCGTTAGCATTACTACCTCGCCAGCCTCTGTCCTCACCCAGCATGGCGTTAGCATCTTAGGATCGCTATCGCAGCAACTACCAGCCTAACCAAGCGCTGCTACCATGGCGCTCCAGCATCGCCAACACAGTGTACGTCACAAGCCATGTTTGTGAGGTCCTGAGCCCTTCAGATCTGAAAACTAGTGAATATGGGGTCTACATCCTAAGGCTCTGAGGGCAAGGCTTGTGTCCTTTACCAGGCAGGGTCACACGAAATAGTACATGAAACATAATAGACCTTATTTTATGCCACAGAACCTTTTTTAAAATAAAGAGCAGATATTTTTGGTCCAATGGCGGTCTAGTAAAACCAGGCTTGCCTGTTTTCCCCAAAAATCATTAGAAATCATCAGAAATCATTAGAAGGTCACGAAGGTTCAGCCTTGGCTTACAGTACGTGCTCTGTCTTTGTCATTACTTCCTGAATTTGATGGATCGTTTTGCATAATTGTAAGATCAGCAGTCATCCCACATCAGCAGATCCATCAGAATCAGTTCTCACTTTAGAACATCCTGCATGGTGTCCTTCATGTCATGACAGAGCAGGCAAGCATATGCCAGCCGGCAGGGGACTAAGCCAGGTGAACGGAGCCGAGGGGAGAAGCATCAGGCCGAGGACCTCTGCCAAGCGCCTCACAGTGGCACCCTGCCTCTCCTCCACGCCCACATCCAACGTCCTGTTCCACCACTTCCCCCCGGATCATCACTCTGAGGGAGGGCATCCAACTCTGCACTCTATCTGCAGCCTGCACCTGTTTGCCTCCCCAGTCGCCTACATCTCCTCGCCCCTTTATGTTCTCCTCCAAGGAACGCGAGGTGGCACCACAACCAGAATGAAGACTGTCGAGAGCTTTGCCAGTCTCAGGCCTCTTCTGTTCTCAAGCAGCGAACAATAACTAGATACGCAGCATCAGGGAGACAGAGAGAGACCGAGTGACAGAGAAAGAGAGCGAGGCAGAGGCCATGAATAAAGTAGCCCATTTCAAGCATTCATAAACACCTATTGATAACTTGGTCTTGCTTAACCAGGCAGGAGATTTAAGAGGAAGCAGAATACTGCAAATCAATGTTTATGCAATAGGGGGCAGATGACCTTGGCTGGGACGAGCGTCCAGGGGAACTTCAGAGTTGCTGGCTGTGCTGCCATCAGTCATCCCACAGTCCATTGCAATAGATTTTCACATTCACCCCCACAGTCCCCTACCTTACCTACCCAAGCACCGCTCCGACACGCCGCCCGGGCCTGGATCTGCCACATTCATCTTTTTTCTTATTCACGCATGCTGTGATTTGCAACCGAGGCAGATGTTATTAAATGGATCTGAGTGTATAAAAAAAAAAAAAAAAAAAAAAAAAAAAAAGGAGGGTGGGGGCGAGTGCACACACACCACCAGTGATTGCCTGGAGTTAGCGGCGAAGCGGTTACGATGCTCATGCGAAATGAGAACTCCTCTTCGTAATGGAGCGAATAAATCTCAGCGAGGAATCAAAGGCGTAAATACTCCCTAAAAGCACGAAGGGCTGTTGCAGCAGAACGCCGCCGGGCTTTGATGGAGTGACTTGAGGAAGTTTGCTAAGGGTAGAGGTTTTCCAGAATTGGATGAACAGACACATTAAAATAACAATTCCTGATGTAAAATCATCATTTGTGAAAAGTGGAAAGAAAATCTAACTTGAAGCACAGTCCAATAAATCAAGTCATCCAGAGCTTGCTATCAGAATCCTTATTCTCGCAAATACTAAAAAAGTATTTGGACAGTGACAATGTTTGTGTAGTTTTCCCACACCATCTCAATGGAATCCACATAAAGCAGTCCAGGTGGTTTAAAGTGTAGGTGTTTAGCTTTAATTTAAGGGATTCAACCAAAAGCTTTGTTAGCCCCAAATGACAGATAAGCAGTTTCATGGTGTGATTCAGGTGTGGCCTGTTCATTACTTCTTCACGATTTAAGGGCGTTTTCACACCTGCACTTTTTAGTCCAGTTAAATCGGACCCTGGATCCACTTGGGCAGGTGTTAATACAGCATTCGCTTTTAGATGCAGACCAAAACAACCCTGGCCCTGACCTCGATCTGATTGAGCTGCAAGACAATCAGCGATTGGCATTAGCCCCAACAATACTGATCAGTCCATCTCTCAGTCCATGTGTTTGTTTGCAAGTAAAACATGGTATTGTAATGCCTGCAGAGTATCAAACACAAGCGATGTGATTCTATAAAATAACAGTTAACTAAAATCCACAGATTATTTTTTTCATTCCCAGAACTCATTAGCAATTAAAGGTATTTTCACACCTGCACTTTTTTTTTAGTCTGGTTAAACTGGACCCTATTTCGTTTTCAACCTTTGTGCGAATCACTTGGGCAGCTGTGAAGGCAGTAATTACACTCAGGTTAGGACCAAAAGAACCGTACAGAGACCCTTGAGAAGTGGTGGTTTCTGTCCAGTTCTAAATAAAGTCTGGAGCGGTTTGTTTGTGGGGAGAACGTGATCTGACCTGGAGCTGACCCTGAGCTAAACGGCTCCCATCAGTTCCCATCGGCTCCCATCTAAACCTGCCTGGGGAGCAGAGAGGGTTAAGGGTCTGCTCAAGGGCCCAATAGTGGCAGCTTAACACACCTGGCTATGGAACCTACAACTCATCATTAGTAACCCAGGGCTCCACCACTGAGCCACCACTGCCCCACATGATGTACTGTGCTAGCAGTTTTGCAAGATGATCCCAAGTATGGAGAAAGAAAGGAAGGGTTCATGATCCAAAGCATACCACATCATCTGTCAAGCATGATGGAAGCACTGTTATGAGAAGACCAAGTATGGCAGCCAATGGAACTGGGTCTGTTGCGTTTATTAATGATGTGACTACTGATGAAATAGCTGGATTAAGTCTGAAGTTGTACTTTTTTTGCTCAGATTCAGTCAAATGCTGCAAAACCGCTAGCACAGTACATCATGTGGGGCCCTGGGTTACTAATGATGAGTTGTAGGTTCAATAGCCAGGTGTGTTAAGCAGCCACTATTGGGCCCTTGAGCAGACCCTTAACCCTCCCTGCTCTCCAGGCACTGCAGCAACGGCTGCCCACCACTCTAGGCATGTGTTCTGTTACTGTATCACTGTGTGTGTTTGCTTACTTGTGTGTATGTGTGTGTTCACTGCACAGATGGGTTAAAGGCAGAGGCCAAACTCCATCCGTGTCCAACACAAATGGTGAAAGCCACTGAAAAAAAAGCTTTTTTTCTTAAGGTGAAGAACTGGAATGTCTGGGTCAGTCATTTGAGCTCAACCCAACTGATCATGCTCTTTACTAACCAGCAGCAACTGAAGGCGGCTGCAGTAAGGGTCTGGCAAAGCATCCCAACAAAGGAAGCTCAGTGTATTTAGTGATGACCATGGGTTCCAGACTTTATTACTCATAAAAGATTGGCATCCAACTATTCACTATTCTTTAACCCTTATTTTCATAATAGTTATAGAACTGCTAGTCTGTCCAATTACTTTTGAGCCTGTGATAAATGACTGAAACTCCTATTGATTCCTAAATGTTAATGAAAACGGGGTTGAATATTTAACCCCAATCATGGTGGTGCACAAATGGAGGCCAAATTACAGAAATTGTGCAATTGTTCAAATACTAATTGACCTGATTGTACATCACAGACCTCAGCTCAGCTGATGAGTTTGTACCCTTATAAGGATGCTCACACAGGTGTGGTCAGGTGGCCTAGCTCTCCTTCTTGGGTGAAAGAGAAGATAATTGGCTTTGTCAAGGGTATAAGGTTGACCGTCATTTTGAGGTCTGGGAGGAAAGTGCATGCCTCAAAAGGAGGCTGCTTTTTGTACTCTAGGCAGATACATTCTATATTTGATTACCACAAAGGGTATTTAGAGGAAGGACAGAGTGTGTGTGTGTGTGTGTGTGTGTGTGTGTGTGTGTGTGTGTGTGTGTATGGTTGCAGAGGTTCCTGAGCCTAAATTTCCTCCTGTCTATTTCCGAGGTGGTAATTAAACACTGTTGGCCTCCGGGACGTCATCGTTCGTCAAGTCGTCAGGGCCTTTGCCAGAAATATACCCAGGGAGCAAGCCCTTGGCCCCCGGTGCCTGCCATTATGCACAAACACGGGCCTCTGTGCACACAGACAGACAGTCCACTGCAGCCTCACTCTCGGTTTGTGATAAACACAAGCAAACAGAAACATTCACATTCTCTCTCTCTTTCACACACACACACACACAGTCTCTCAGATTTATAGAGGGTTGCACTTTCCACTCAGCTCCCCTTCGCACTCAATAAAAGGTGCCCTGTGCCAGGGGTAATAAACAGTAAGCTGATGTGCAGAAGGGGGTGACTCTCTCTCGCTCTCTCTCGCTCTCTCTCTATCTATCTCGTGTCTCTCACTCCATAAGCCTGGAAGCATGGCCCTCACAATATTAACCTGTCCGCTCACTCACATTCATAGGCTGAGTAAGCGCGTGTCAATCAGCACAGGGCGTTCCATTGCCGTGGCGTTACAGGACTCTGCCTGATGCAAAACAGCTGGACTTTTATGTCCCATCTCGTCCCATTGGTGCACTGGGAGAGGGCAGCCGCTGTGCTTTTAGAGGCATGGCCAGTTCAACGTTCTCTTCAAGGGCACAAACACATCTATAGTAACTGTAACTGAATCCTACTGAACCATCATTTACATTTAAGGTATTTAGCAGACGCTCTTATCCAGCCCAAAAGTGCTTTAGCTGGTCTGCTGAAGTTCCTTGCACCACTTCAGTACCAGGACAGAAAAAAAGCCTGGATGTTTGTCTTTTTATGGATCTTAGGGGATGGCGGATCGAGCCGAGCCGTACTTGAAGCTCGAAGGGCTCTTGGTACTAGTCAGCTTTTGACCTCTGCCATCAAGTATGGAGGGGCTGCTCCATTCTTGGCTTTGTATGGCCAAAGTCGGGGTTTTGAAGCTGATGCGGGCAGCAGCTACAGAAATCCAGTAAAGAGAACGCAGCAGAGGAGTTAAACATGGCTGAACTTAGAAACATTCCATCATGATCTGTAATGGTAAAGCACAGTGCGCCTCACTCACCAATGTCTTCTTAAGATGTTTCTTAAAATTGTTCTTGAGAAAAGTCTTAATAAAAAGTTCACGTCAGATTCATGATGGGGGTTTAAACTGCAGAATTCATTGCAGCTCTGCAATGATGGATCCCTCTGTTCTTGTGAATTGAAGAGATCCCACTTAAAAAAAAAACATGATTTCTTTTTAAGAATGGTTGGTGAATAAGGCCTAAAGTCCTCACTGACTACAATCAAAACCAAGGAGGAAAAAAGAATGCACTTTTTTACCCCCCGTATAGAACAGATCAAACAAAATGGTTGTTTTAACATTTTAGAATATTTTAAAATATTTTATTTATTATTATTATTATTAGTAGTAGTAGTAGTAAGAGCCCTAAAAGACTGGTATCCCATGAAGTGTATTTACATGGGTATTTACTGCCCCCTTTTGGACAAAACAGAACACACAAGAGTTTTATTCTAAAAACTGCCTAGAAATTAGGCAGAGTCATAAAACCATGATCAATATTTTGTGCATAATTATTATATGTGTGTGTGTGTGTGTGTGTGTGTGTGTGTGTGTAGATCAATTCTGTAAAATAACTGAACTTCCTGTATGTCGTTTACTCTTCCTTAACCTCATAACCTCTTTGCTTTATTACATTTACACTCTGGATAAAAGTGTCTGCTAATGTAACAGTCAAGGTTTTATTCTATTAATATTCCAATATTAATCTTAATTTATCTGTGTACATAAGTGTGCACTGTGGCATTAATAAGGCAGTACTGCACACAATCTAAGGACTGATCTATTAAAATGCAGCTAATGAAATTTATTCCCATTTTAAATTTCTTATATAAATATAATAAAACATAATACAGAGAAATCTCCAGTTGTGGGGGGAGGGGGGTCAACCCCATACTTACTCTGGTTAAGAGGCCCTTTACAGGGTCCGTCTCCTACATTTTCCCCTGACTGAATTCCACCTATCATGATTATAATACCCATATTTCATTTCCATTACTTATCATTTCCCAACTTTCTATGGACTTAAAGAATTTAATAAGCTGTTCTTGTTGCTATGCCTTTAGGACCGATTTGTAAACGACTCTGTTCTGATTGGTTGCCCTGTACTGTGTCTCAAGCTGAAGCGGTCCTCATCATTTCAATGTGAATGGCTATAAAGTGCTGTATAGGTGCATAAATGTAAATATGTTGATTTTAATGACATCACGAACAAATGACATCACAACAGGAAAGTTTTCAAACTTCAGCCATTTGATTTTAAAGGAACGTGAGGATCACTCAGTTTTGCAACACATGGGCCCTTTAAGTTACTCGTCAGCAAACAGAAAAAGAGGCTGATGAAGGTGGATAACCTTGACTGGGGTGATGGAGAAGACAGTGTGAATTACGCCGTGTAGCCACGGCGGCAATATGGGCCGTGCTCAGCACTTTGCCGTGATCAACCTGTCACCTACGCCTCCTTTCTCAAGAAAAATGGCTCCCTTCCTCCAGCTGCCTAGAAAATGCATTACTTCAATACACGTGCATGTTAT
The DNA here is from genome assembly GCF_030463535.1 of Salminus brasiliensis. Lineage (NCBI taxonomy): Eukaryota > Metazoa > Chordata > Actinopteri > Characiformes > Bryconidae > Salminus > Salminus brasiliensis. The sequence continues at coordinate 24,320,489 of NC_132895.1, forward strand.
GCAGTCCCCGGCGCACGCACAGCAATACCTGGATTAAAACTATGGCACCATATACATTCTCCCAGTGAGGCCCACACAATCATGGCTGTATTATATTCTGAAGAAATATGAATGTTAATTCATCCGTGGGATACACGAGTAAAAGGACACTGTGGCGTAAATAAGGCCGAATTGTACGCAAACCAGAATCTGACTGAACACAGCATTCATTTACAGAAGAAACATCTCCAGTAACAAAATTACATTACAATTACTACATTAAACCCTATATTATTCAGTTATTAATCATATTGAAGGAACTATTATGAATTATTTAATATTGTTTGCTTTTGCATCTTTTTGGAGTCCCACATGGTTCTATTTTAGGGCCTATGAAACTGATGTTAATTCAGACAATAATGTAGTAATAAGAGTGAAGCGTGGCCTCACACAGTCTAAGGGTCACACAGTCTTTAAAATAACTTTCTTTGAAACTAGAAATGTCTGATCCAGGCATATTTTAATGGACTGGGTATGGGCCATCTTAAGCCCCATCCAGTTACAATTTTTTTTACACTTTGTTCAGAGCGCCATCTGGTGTCCTCAAGGCGCTATTAACGTACATTATAACATACATCCGAGCAACAATGAAAATATATGTTAAAGTGATGCAATACATCCGAGAGAAAGAATATATATCATAAAAAAAGAAGCGGCCCAAGGACTGATCCTTGTGGGACCCCTTATGTAATTACGGAGGTGGAGGAAGTACGGCCACAGAGGGTGATGAACTGTTTTCTGTCGGTTAGATAGGATTTAAACCATTCGAGGACAGGGCCAACAATGCCAAGTTCATGCAGTCGTAGTCCAAAAGCAGGAGGACGCCGAGGGAACCAAAAGATCATTTACAACCTTAACCAAAGCTTCAAAGTTTCAGTACTGTGGAATAGTCAGAACCCAGACTGAAAAGGTTCAAATAAATCAGTGGTTTCAAGATACTCTTGCAGCCAGCTGGCCACGGTTCTTTCAAGAGCCTTAGACAGAAAGAGGAGATTAGAGATAGGGCAAGAGTTATTGAGGTCTGAAGTGTTCAAGACCAGGTTTCTTAAGTATAGGCGTGACAGCAGCAATTGTATAAACAGATGAGACCTGTCCAAGGAGGAGTGATTGATTAATAAGAAGCATGAGATGGGGGAGCAATGTGGGTAGACAGGCTTTTGTTAAGCTTGAACAAACTAGGTCAAGGGTGTGGTCTTTGTCATGGGTAGGAGAATGCACATAAAATGTAAAATGGAAGCACTTGAGAGCAGACAGAAAATCAGAGGCAATTTTACAGTCATGGGGATTGACATGAATATTAAAGTCACTGACCAGCTACAAGCGGTGAGAGACTGTGGATGTTGGCTTAGGTTTAGGTGGACTTTAATAATATCACAGTGGCTGAGGCCGATAATTTAACAGTAATTTATTCGAAGGAGGGTAGCCTGATAAAGCATAAAAATCACCAGCTTGTCGGCAAGTTTCGGTCATGAAAAGTATGTGCATACAGTTGTTCTATATGCACTCATGGAGTACCGTAGTATTGTTAGAAACAGCACCGGGGAAGGGAGTTAGCAGACGGGGAAGAGCACAAGTTACAGAGATGAACAGTACAAGACACAGTTTGTTTTAACCTGGCGGAAGGTAGTCCAGAATGAGCTAATATTAGTCCCAGCAGAGTAGTGGACGCTTCTGTTACGATTGCGTCTTGAGCCCTGATGGACATCGGACGGCTTTGCTGGCAGACATGGCGGCAGTTTTAGATAGTAGCAGTAGAAGTTATAGAATTTGCATAATTCAGTGTCCGTAGAAGAAAAAGACTGTGGACTGTAGAGAGTCTCTGAACAACACTGAATCTGAAAAGGACAACAGAACATTTGCATGTCACTTTAGTTTACATGGTCTACCACGCCATGGCTAATCTGTCTTCGCTCCTTGACGCTTTCATTTAAAAACAATAGCACTTACAGTTGACTGGGGCAGATCTAGCAGTGCCGAAATTCCACAAATTAAAAAAAACAATTCTAAATATTTTGTTAACCTACAAAAATCTTCCTTGAGCAAATACAAAGACTACAAAGACGGCAGTGTTAATAACTTTCCCCCCCACTCCTCACTATATCAGCCTGCGTCAGGTAACTTGGGGACACGTAGTGCCAAACAATTTTTGAGAGGTAACATCATCCATCATTGCGACTGCTAGTACGGAAAAAAGACTCTGAAACAAATGGAACCGCTTAACATTCAGGCTAATGTTTACTCCTTTTCAGACTGACACACTTTCCTCACAAATGGAGGTCACGCTGTGCGCCAAATCAGCTGGCTTTACGTTACTGGCATATTTAGGCACGGTGAATTATTTTGTCTGGTTTTATCGTGGTTTTGAAAAGCCACTTTAATCCGCTCTGTGACAGGACTGGAGCAGAGACACCACACAGTTTACAGGGCCTAAGCAAAAATCCCTCAGAACCGCAGAGGAGCTATAATGAGAAACACGTTTGCGTTTTTGCAGGTTGGCGACTCTTGTGCAGCCGTGCTGTGCCGAACAGATCTCTTCACTGTGTTTCACACCTGTATTGTAGTGGAGTTGCTTATTATTAAACAAGGTAGCACTCTTTGCTTCACTGCAGGAGTGCCATTTTGACCGTGGAGGGAAACCAGCAGGATGCTGTACAATAATTACACAGTTTTTTAACAGTGGATTTTTTTAAATGTCTTCAAGTAAGGCCTGCTGGGGTTTTTTACACCCTCAAGTAAAGGCCTCAAGCAAACATTCACAATCCATATTTATTCAACAGAAACTTTACCACAGAAACAAAGTGTGTTAGATACGAGTTGTAGTGGTTCTTCCTCGGTCTGGTGTTGGTTTAGCTGGTCACCGACCATTGTCATGCTGGTTTCCAGCATAATACCAGTGACTATCTCCAGATCTTTGAGGTTGGAAGGTTTCCTTGCCATCACTCTAGTCTTTAGATCCCTCTACAGAGCATATTGGATTCCCATCACCACACTAGGCCATGGGGATGGTGTTCTCAGGGGTTGAGTGCTCCTCCTTTCTTTCAAAAGCCGAATACTTGTGTCCACACACTTCCATTTTCCCACTGTGGTCTCATCTGACCACAGAATTGATGACCAAAAGCTAGATGACAAAGTCAAACGGCAACATTTTGCTCACCTGCTCTGGAGAGGTGGGGTCCAGCGTCCTTGTGCAGTGTCTGCTGGAGTATCCGTGTTGAGATTCATCAGGATGGCCTTGTTGGTGGCCTTGCATTCTTCTTGGCCTCTCACACTACCGTTCAGCTTCCTACCACAGTGTGGAATCCGTTTTACTAATTCTTACTTTATGATTGTAGCCTTCCCAGCTTTTGTAGGCAGCCACAGTGCACAACCAGGGGTCCAAATTGCAATTAACGAGCAACTGACTAGAAAACTGCTGCCTCATCTGGTCTCAATTTAGTGGTTTCCTGCTTTAACACACTTCAACTCAGGGAGGGCTGGTAAATTAGCTGATTAGCTGGATCAGGTGAGTTGGGAGCCAGGTGAACACTACAATGTGCAAGACAGGGAGTCCTCCAGGAGCAGGGTTGGGAACCACTGCTTTACAACAAGGTAGAAATGACCAGGACTTCCTGCCTAATATTCATTTCCAGCCAAAACTCTATTCAAATGTACCTACACTTTTAAAAATAAAGGTGCTACAGATGGTTCTGAGTGATACCATAGAATAACCACTTTTAGATACATAAAGAACCTTGTTTGAGGTGTGAGTGTGAATGGAAAGGTTCTTTTTCAATGTAATGGTCACATCTCTGTTACAAAAATGGTTCTTCTGTGGCAAATGTGACATCAAGTCATAAATAAATGATGAGAATGTGAGCGAAATGTGAAGTTCCATGCAGGTAAACAGTCATAAAAAATGGAATTTGGCATAGGTATACATACAGTTGGGCCTACAAGTATACATAACCCTTGCAACTGCTTCGTGTAGCCAGCTAAAGACTTCAACCACTAGTTGTATGATATTCTCATCCCATCTTTCACATAAAGCATATTTTACATCTACCCACACGTTTTCAATGATGTTCAAGTCAAGGAACTATGAGGACCATTCCAAAGCTTCAGCTGGAGTTTCATCAAGCAGATAACGATGGATGTCGAGGTTGTGTTGTAAAAGCCTCTTTTCAGTTTCCTGTCTGGAAATGGACTGTCCAGAATTTCTGATATTTAGTGGAATCCATCCAAGGGTTGTCATGAGGTTTGAGGAGTCTGAGAATTTCTTTTACTATGCACTTGTCATCAGCGGACAGTTCTCAATGCTTGACATGCCTAAGCAGTCATTTAAGGCTGTTTTTAAGACCTTTTCTCGTGACAACATGCCACTAATATTCAGAAGGAACATTGGTAATTACTGGCTAAAGATTTGAGTCCCTGCTAATTAGGTACGCAAATAAGTAAGGAACATGCGGAAGGATGGAAGGAAGCTTTTTCATACTTGGTTTTGGATAGAAAGGTAAAACTGGCATCACTCATTCCTAGTTCCAGTTGTGTAAAGAGCCGTAAGCGGCTTCCTGTGAAAAAACCACTGCTTGATTTTACACTGGAGAAGACTGCCCTTCTGGAACAGCAGGTTCATCAAAAGCAGGTCCTCTGTCTAACCATAACCACTTAAATATAGAATGCTGTTTCATTTAAAGACATTCAACAATAACTCATCTTTAAGAGCTCATCTATCGGCCCTTACAGATTCAGTAGTATGAAGTGGCACTGCTATCTAATCGTTGCCCCTTTTGCTCTTTAAAAGTCTCAGTGGAAGCCTGTGCTACCCTTCACCCTCCCAGCACTGGTAGCATCACATGACAGGAGGTGCTAGCTGCTAGTGGGTGGGAATTGGCAATAGCTGCGTTCCAAAGCCTAGGCTGCAGCCAAAGTAGGGCAGGTCCTCGGCAGGACTGTCCTGTGAAAACTTCCTCTAAGCAGACTATTGGTCACACAGAGGGAACAGTCTAACCAGGCTGCGTGGTGGCGTCAATGGACAGGTTCTGCCTCTTGCCACTGCTTCACTTCTTCATGGAAATTAATTATTAATTATTAAAAACTAACATTTTTAAACCAATTCTGCTCTGGAGGCTTTGATTCCTGCGTTGTACATGCACAGAGAACTGTTGGGTACCGGGTGCCGGGAAGGATACATCAGTTACATTCTCTGCACGTAGGCTACATACAACGAAGGGTCCTTCACTATGGGGCAGCCTTCTATGACACACTGGCTGACATGTATTGACTAAATTGAGGAGATAACTGGAAAACATACCCATGTATGTTGTAGTAGCACTGTTCTCTGAGCTTGTGTAGGCTCAAAGCACACTATTTAATTCACCATTTTATTTGACATTTGGATGTGATGTTTTTTGTACATTCATTTACGAACTAAAAAAGAAAAGCACCAGCAAAAACAGTAAAACAGTAAATCCTGCCCTTAGATTGTGTTCATGAAACCAACTAGCATTTCCCAAACCGTGGTTTTAAAAAGAACCCCTCTGCATTTGTCACATCAGTCAGTTCTGTCACCTTTACCATCGTCCAGTGAGAGCATTTTAAATATTTTGAGGTTTTTATGGCTTTCAAAATCGTAGTCCAGAGTCGAAACTCAGTTACTGCGGGGCAACACTCAACAGGGACTGAGGATTTACTTTTTTAAAGACCTGCATCTTAAACCACATGCCACTAAGCTGAATAATATGTAAAAAAAAACATACACTATTATCAGCCGTGCATCCATTAGTGTGCCATGTATAGTATCATACCATGTGGTTTCAGACACAGTCCAACATTTTGAATGCTAAACTCAGCAGTGCAGTGCTACCTACCAGGACTGGAGTCTGAAACATGTGTGTTCTACTTTACCGGTGGTGGTTCTGGAGAATGTTGCCTTGAATGCTTTCTGGGTTTTTTTTTTCCTTCACCAACAAATGATCACATGATCACAACTCATCAGAGGATGTGTTTGTTTTTTCCCCAAAAGCATCTTAGCAGAAAGACGATTCTTAACCAGTCAACAGAGCTTTACATGGGACACCAAGATGCTTTTGAGAAGCTAGGCCCGGCTCAATTAACTGATCAACTGATCCAGAAGCCTTTCCTGGGTGCTTTAGAGCAGGAGACTGCTAACATATTCTAAGCAGGGGCTTCCCCCAACCAGAGAACAAGTTAATAGGTAGCTCCTGTTGTTGCACTAATGAACTACTACACATTTTGAGTGGTTAATCTGGCAACCCACCCTAACATCTGAAGGTGGGAATAAGGTCACTAATGTAACACAAGAGCACAGCCAAATGTGCTAATGACTACTGTAAGGGCGCAGCATCGAAATAAAGTAAAACTACAGGTGCAGTCAATGATGAGGAAGTGAATAGTCAGGGGTTATAGATCAGAACCCTTGCCACCGAGATTTGGAAAAAAAAATAAAAATAAATCTGTCCCACCATAGCGGTCTTTCTCTCCTCAATCCTTTTCTTTCTTTCCCACAACCAGTGATTACTGATCTGAGAATGGCAATATAGCATAAAGGCCACTGTTCTCAGTGCAACAGCAGAAACAAAAATAAGCACAGAACACTGAAGCTAAAAAGTACATTCATCCCTTTCATCTTCTTCATAATGAGGACAGCTCCTGCATCAGTCTCTCCTTCTCTTTCTGTAGATCCACAATGCTCTGTTTGTTCTGCTCAAGACGGTCCTCCAGCCACTGTAGCAGCGGGCCACTCACAGCCGACATCTGGCTGCACAGGTTTTTGGTGAACACTGAGGAATTCAATAAGAGAAGAACGAGAGACCATAAACACACCAAAATCACATCACGAAAAGCTTCTAGAATGTTTTATTTTACATTTATGTCATATTTGGTCTTTTATTGGCTGCTATTTTATATAGAGAGAAATTATGCAGAAATGACTTCAGTGTGAAAGTATACCTGATCCATTGTGTATCTTTGTGATGGGATCCAAATGGGTTAAACTACAGATGAAAGAAACAAAAAAAACAAAAAAGTTTAAATCAGTTAAATGTGATAAATAGGAAAAACATCAAACAATTATAGGTAATACCACCAGCCTAGGACAGCCTACTGAGATTCTCAGAGCACTCAGAGTAATCATAACCGATTGCTTCAGTGATTCATAAAAACCCAATTTGGTTCTGCCAATTAACCCACACGTTTGTAGCTCCCTCTAGTACTAGGAATGCTAGGAGGAGCTTAGGACTTAACGCAGCTCTCCTCCATACATGTGAAGCGCAGCCACCACCTCTGTTTAAACTGCTGGGCAACCAGACACATGATGAGGAAAGCGTTGGGTCCCCAGCTCCAACATACTAGCTAACAGATGCCTGCGCTGGCCAACATCGCTTCAAGAGTGATTAGGGGAGAGAGCACAGCCAATTGTGCTCCCTCTGACTCCAACCGCTGATGGCAAATAGGCATGTCTAGGGATTTGAACTCACTAGTGACAGTTAAAAGTAATAGAAATTTCTCATTTTCAAAAAAGTTGTTGATATATCATGAGCTGTATGAAGAGATTAGGTTTGATTCCTGACACTTTTCTGAAACCTCACAGCCCTAAGACTGGCAGCACATCTGACTAGCCAAACCAGGGACGTATTCCACAATTTATTTGAATTATATGAGTATATGAGAATTATATGAGAGACATAGGAGAGAGATTTTTAGTTTTCATTTTAGTGAAAGTATTTGTGTTGCTGTCACATTTGTATTAGTGCCTTTTATTTTGACATGTTCGGTTTTGTGAGACTGTCCAATGACTTGAGTGCAAATAAAGCATGTATGTGTAAAATGGATGTAACCGAGGTGGTGGGCAGTAGAAAAATTACAATAAATGGTGTAAACTGGGTGTTGCAGAGCAGGGAAACATCTGATACTATAGGACCAGAATTGAGCATCACTGCTCTAGGCCAGGGGGAAATGACTAGCATCGTTCTTCAGAACAGCTAGCCCAGTGTTTTTCTCCAACCCAGGAGATGTCTCATACATCTTCACAGAATGACTCACTGGATAGGTTGCCAACCCATTACAAAGTGGTCCTAATTGAAAAGGGTCCTAAGTGCATTAGAATGGTCATCATTACTAACTTACATAAAGCTTTGAGAATTCAACCCCTGGACTGACTGATCTGCTAAATATGTACATGATTTCAAGTTCTGTTTATTTTTTACAATTAGATTAGCAAACAGAGAGAACATAAGACAAAGTCCACCTGTGAATCCTTCTGTATGTATCCTGTTCCTCTTGACAGAGGATTCTCGGGAGTTCCACCGCAGACTCCAGGCACACTTTTCCGATGGCCTCATGTGGAACCACGTGGATTGGAATCTCTATTCTCTCATACCTTAGTATAACAGGAGACAGAATTACTTCATTTCATTACATCGACATCATAGTTTCATACAGTACCAGTCAAAAGTTAAGTTACGGCTGACTGTATGTTTTAGGTAGGACCTAGAGCAGGTCACTGATCTTATCTGCCAAAGGGCCAGAGCGCCTGCACGGCTGCACTGCATTTCCTACGACTAATCAACTGATTGAAGGCAAGGCAAGTTTATTTTACACTGAAAATGATTGAATGTGCTTTCATTTAACGGGACAACATCTAGATCTGGATCTCAGCTGGATGTCCATATACATATGTCTCACTTGGATTGAAAAGCTGCTACATTTTGGGAACGTCTGAGATTCTGAAACAGTCAGTCAGTCCCAAGTATGTAGCAAAAAAAGCTACATGCTGCTTCACCACATTCAGTTTGGACTCTAGGGTCTTTCAACTGAGCTGTGCCCATATGAACCGAGTGTCCTTTTCGAGTTACAATCTTTAAACAGATCAGTGATGTATTCCAGGCCTTAACCATGAAATGCTTTATAGACTAGACCAGAGTAATACAACCAGAGAAATGTACACAGTTCCACATCCTGGTAAAAAACTCCTACAGCAGCATTTCAAATGAGCTGGAGCCATTTAATGCTCATTTTGGAAAGTCCGGTGATGAAATCGCAAAACATCAAAACGTTTGATTCAGGACTTACTGGCTAAGCGAGGAGAACGAAGATCACAGTCCAGAAGTTACTAATGTGATGCATAATAATGGTGAAGCATATTCTCACTGTCACACAAAAAACTCATATCTCCATTTTTGCTGTTTGCGTGTGTCCCAATTTCATTATGACTTGACCAATAGAAATGCTCCAAAATGACTTCTATTGAAAAAAGGAGGTTTTCTGTAAACACCTGTAAAATAGGCCAAAAGTGATAGATGGCAGCTAGCTACTAAACTACAATTATTTCACATTCCCCATGTTTTGGTTTACCTTCCAAAAACACTGCACCTGAAAGTAGAGCAAAACCAACTGAATCAGACTTCCTTCCGTTTGAACTGAAATGGTAAGTTTATATGTGGTACTGTTCCCTGATCTAAAGGCTAGTGCTGACATGCATGTCTTTATTTCCAAAGTTCAAAAGTTGTAATATTCAATTTTATGTCTATTATTATTTTTTATTATTATTACTTGACTTTTTTTATTATTATACTTCCCTTTGGGTCAAAATACAAAGTCTGCTGCATGCCAGCTCACCAAACTAAATCCAAACAGCTGCATTTATGGCATTTGGCTGACGCTCTTATCCAGAGTGATGTCCAAGGTAACTGGTATTACAGAGGTGTGCCAATGTAATGTTAGGAGTCTTGCCCAAGGACTCTTATTGGTGTGGCACAGCATAGTCACCAAGACAAGAAATCAAGCTTTGTCCAAGGTGGTGGTCAGGAGTCCTTGGCTGTAGTAGAGAACAGTGTGAGTAGCTGGAGTGTTAGCTTGCCTGTGGCATGGATCTGGCAATATTACAGATGGCATACTGTTATCAGGCCGATGTCAGTACAAAAAGCTGGATTGGATCTCGATAGAACTAAATGAATTAATTTGCTCCCATACTGTAACAAATCTAGTCTGCATCAGCACGCACTCACACTATTCGAGGTGATGTGGTTAGCTGTGTATTTGTTCCTGTGAGGCAGTGGAGTGTTGGAGTAGTTTGAGCATGATGGTCTAGTTTTAGATGCTTATATTAAGCCAAGTGTTAATTAAAACGGCTCATTTTACAGCTTATTCATTTCTGAAGGGCATATATACTATATTTGTAGTGTATTTGCTAAATATACTTAATGTTTTTAGTGGGTTTATCTACTAAAAACTGATTTTCCACCATTCTCTTTACCCTATTTCTGTCACAGTCCCTTTAAGACGGACGTATGCAAGTGTGCCTTATTCATAAAGCAGTGAAGAAGACTGAAATTTCAATTTTAGGGAGAATGGGAGCGAGCTAAACTGCTGTAAGCTGAAAAGGCAGTAGGCCATGGTAATAATTTGGTATTCTTGATTTTTAAAGCTTAGTTTCCATAGATGATCTATGTCCACTGGCTGATATAATAGTTACATGCTTCCTCTAAGTTTGAAAAGAGCAAAGTCAGCATGACATATATGATATATGCCTTTTAAAAACATTAGTTTTGCACCAATATCAGTCAATACTCAACATTGCACTATATATGTCATGTTATGGTATTTTCTGCCACTAGATGTTGCACTAGAGCACCAGTCTCCCTCCTCCATTCTGTGAAAGGGCTGCTAAACTCAGACAACACAACAGAGCCGTACGATAAGGAGGCACATATTTCGCTAGCCTTTTCAGCCCGTATTCACTAAGTCTGTGCGGTCATCTCTGGGTGAGAGAATGCAGACATTTCTCTGGAACTGCTGCTTCTCCCCATGTCCTGTCTGTGTACTCGGTTTAAGCTGCTGTTACTATTAGCAGGTCCTTTATAATCGTTTGCAAATAATGGAACTGCAATTCTCCTGTGAGGAAAAGGTTAGGAAAATATCTAAAATTAGCATCAGGTGCACCATATCAGCCGCAGACCATTAGAATATCATTAGAGCAGATTTTGGAGGAGCCTGTCTTATTTAAACCTAGATATTTAGTGGGATCACCATGACCAGACCCAATAAACTTTCTGAGGTCTTCAGAAAATAGACTGTAGATGCAGAGGAGTCTGGGAACTGCCAACATGGCCAAATCAGGCCGTCCTAGCAAGTTTAGCTCAAGAGCAGACCACAAGACCCAAGTCTCCAACAGTCCTAAAATGTCATCAGAGGACCTACAGGCAGCTCCTGCCACAGCTGATGTCAGAAGTACAGCATTTACCATCAAAATGCTACCAAACAAGTCCTGGGTGTTGTCTAGGTGCTTTATCTGGTCCAGTCTTCTTCTGATAATAGATGCTGTAGTAATATCCTGTCATCCCTAAGCAGTGTATCATATTGCAACTCATAATTCAGAGGTTGCAGGAACATTGTGGAGGACACTTTAAACAGGACATTAGGGACTGGGTTTGGAACATTATTTAACAGCAGCAGCTTTAGAGGTGTAGAATTCTACAAAAAAAGCCAGTACTGTTTGTAATTATTCTACAATTTTGTGGGGGGAAATATTTAAAACTCTTGTTTTAAATTGTAGTGCTTGTACTCAACCTTTTGACTGGTACTTTATGTTCAGCAGTATGTTCAGTACTTACTCCGATCCTTTCTGGGCTTGCACTGACTGAAAGCACGTGTACAGAACTCTACCCGTCTGTAAGAAGCAAAAAAAAAGTGAATTTTATTATTAACATCAGCCAAAATGCAAAACATTTACAGCAGTTCTAGGAACATTAAGGCATATATTGACTAGACTATACATTAAGCAAAAGCCTGAAAAGGGTTCTTTAATAATAACCATTTTTCACCAACCCGAAAAACCAACCATAGAACCAACCATAGAACTGTTTAAGCATGCAAATAGTTCTTCCCCAAATAAGCCCTTTTTAACAGTGTATACCAAACTCACACGTTTCACTCACCTTAGTGTTTTTATCTTCAATGAAGCATGAGAAGATCAGGCCAACAAAACCCTGATCCATCATCTGGTACATGGCTTGGGTCCTCACATCTGTACGGAATGACCAATACGACAAGACCAATTAGTTTAGCTCATGTGTGGGGAAAGTAACATTGCAAACAACAAAAGATTTGGATGGGGCTGCAGGTCACTGTATAGTAGACCACCAGTGTTCTTTGAGAAACTTTTTTTTGGGGGGGGTGGAGTTCTTCAATTTGAAACTGTGGAGGAACCTCTTGTGGTGCTTAGAGGAACCGTCAAAGCACCTTAACAGGGTTCCACCACAGTTTCAAATTGAAGGACCTCCAAAAGATCCTCAAGGAACAGTAGACCGCAATAGTGTGCAGTAGACCAAATGGAGAAGACTCTAAACAGGAAGACCTTTCTATGGATTCTATCAGTGAACTAAACAGAGAATGCTTGCTTTAGCCATGTGTGCAACCCTAGTTTAGAGCACATAAACTTATGAGATGCAGACTAACCAACATGCGATGGCCACACAGTGATGTGGGGGTGAGAGTGATACCATCCCACCACCCTCACAGGACGTCCAGTCATTTCAGCCAACCTGTGCTTCACGTTAAGAAAGAAAGACCAGGGTTCTGCACAAATATGGTAAGAATCTGCATCAACTTGAGGTTAATTTGTATTTTAATACTACATACTCTCTACAGGCTACTGTATGTCCCAAAGATGATGCAGGCACTCCTCCAAAAGGGCAAATTTAGGTATTAATTAAAAGGTGCCCTGGCTGCTGAAAGGCCTTCAACTGCACAAACACGAGTTGGGCCAATGTAGTGTTAGTAGTCTTGCCCAAGGACTCTTATTGGTGTAGCACAGCATAGTCACCCAGACCGGGAATCGAACCACAGTCTCTCATGTGGTGTGCTAGTTCACTGGCAGGTAGTGGTGTTATCTGTTGCACCACACAGACACCTTGATGTTTTTTAAACTTCAACAAAGCAAGAAAAGATATAACTAACAAAATCCCTGTTCCAGCATCCGGCGCTTTGGCTTGAATCCTCAAATCTGTACAGAATGACAAACACAACAAGGTCTTGTCTAGGTAGCTCAGATGGTGCATGAATTAACGTAATAACGCTATAACCATGAAAGGCTTGGATAGATAAAAGCCTGAAATACTCGGAAGACCTTTTTATGAATACTGATCAATCTAATTGTTAGATTGGGTCTTTCCCACAGGTCAGAAACAAAACCTGGGGGTGACCCTCATTTGTTCAGATTACCATCAAAAAATGGACATATTTGTTTGCCAGTTGTTATATGTTTAGGCTTTGGTCAGCACCAAAAATGGAGAAGATCAGGGTCAGTTGCTATCTACCTTAAATTATATCATTAGTATAATGACCCATCTACTGAATTTAGCTATTAAAATTAAAAAAAAAAAAAAAACAATCAAGCCAATGATGACATTACAGGGTTGAGGTGGCAACACCACCTGACCTTACTAATGGTCCAGCAGCAACGCTCCAACATCTGTGGCTGATTAAGCCTGGTCTTGGGTTAAACTGCAGTACCACCATTGAAAATGCTTTCAGGCCAGACTTTGGGTTAATCTGCGTCTGGGAGACAGGCTGCAAGTGTGGAGCTTTACCAGAGGACTAGAGGCAGGTATGTGGCACAGGGGGAACATGACAGGGAAGAAACACTAGAGGAGCAGGTGTCTACAAACTTTTGCACATGCGGTGTACGTTCAGCAGGACGTAAAAGAACATGTCACATTAACTGTGAAATGAAAGGATATCTCTGCTTCAGTCGAGGCTGCAGACAGCTGCTCTGGAGAAATCTCCACACGGTCCTTCCTCTTGTCTGATCTCCGGAGTATAATGACTGAGTGGATGTGGACAATGCGGTTTGTGTCGACCTGAAGAGAGCCACAGTCAGTTTCAGTAGAGAACGGGAGTATGGATAAGACATCCCACCACCTAGCCACCAAAAAAAGCTCGATCACAGAACCCCATTCACATAGTCACAAGGAGCAAAATACGCCTACCTCTCCAATACACAGCCCCATGACCTCCTCCTTCTCTGTGCTCAGAGCATGATTCATACACACCAGAAAAGCGTCCGACTCTAAATGCACCGCACTTACCGCCATTATATGAGGATTAATTCGGCAAATAAAAAAAATGGCTCTGGTTTTGTTTTTGAAAGATGATTATCTGTGTATCGCAACGATAACGATAGTTCCGCATTAGCTGTGTATGAGTGTGTTACATCAAATCGTTCCGATGAACACCACCAAAAAATCACCGATCCTCAATATAATGCTCTGCTCGATTAGAAGAAGGTGAAACAGCAGTACCTGTTTTAATAGCGTGTGGTGTTAATAATATGCTGTTAATTTTTTTTTATCAAATTATACAAAGGACATTCATTTTTGGGGGGTCGGAAGAAAATACGACGCGCACTGGGCCAGGTGACGTCAGGTTGTTTACGTTTGCTGCAGCATGCTGCTGTCCAGCAGGAGCTCAGCAGAAGTTTGTTCATCGTGGACTAAACTCCGTTTCAGCGCTGAATTAGATAAATTAATGAATTAAAATATATGACAAACGTGAGCTTAAGCCAACTGCGAGGTTAGATTTCGTGTTGCTTGAGAGGATGTCACAGAAGGATCCTTGTCAGAAGCAGGCTTGTGCCATACAGAAATGCCTACAAGGTAAAGCTGCTTTCACGTAGAGATAGCTAGCAAGCTCGCTCACCATCACAATACATGCCAGCACTAGCTATGTCACTGTATTATTTTTGTGGACATCTGACGAGTTAGACTGGACAATATGCAGTCAATCAAAAATTATAGCTAGCTAAGTATAAAAGAAAGAGACTCGGGCTAATGCGGGGTGATGCTGCGTTCACGAGCTAGTTGGACGGTTCTAGTGCACAAATTACGAGCACATGAAAAATGTCGGCTAATGTAACGTTATTAATTTGAGGAATAGTCGGATTGTTCTGGATACAACGATAAATAGCATTGTTCACAGATTAGTGATTCTAATATTGTGCACAAACATTACCAGCGGCTGCACTGTTATTACAGGACTATGTAGTTAGCTAGTTAGCTACCATGCAGCACTGATTCTGTCGTCTTCTCGGCCATGTTCGCTAAAACGCTGAAGGTCACCTCAACTCGGAATCTCTGGTATCAAAATGATCTTCTAATTTCGTACTAGAAATTACAGCTTAAGGGGGTGTCTATGTACAACCTCCTCATCGTGAACTCGTATGTAGCGAAATTCCGATTGCTTGTGAACGCAGCATGACATTCTAACCCTTCTTGTAGATGAGCAGGTCTGAGTACTCCATTGTAATGAAGAGGAGAGGGCTGATTTTTGCCTCTGGACTCCACCACAGTGGATGTGGAATAAAGCTGCCAAGATGTGGTTGAAGTGTAACGTTTTAGCTTTAATTTTAAGGGTTTATCAAAAATATATGACATATTATTTGAGCCTCTTTTTTTTTTTTTTTTTTTTTTTACATAGTCCCTCCATTGTCCCACAGGTTCAAATTGGACAACTGAGCAATGAGCAGGACCCCTCATGATAATGCTTGTGGACGAAGCCTTTATTAGACTGAAATAAGCTGATCACATCAGAGAGGGAGTCACTGTGGCCACGTCCACTGAGTGTGAATAGAAAAAGGTGGGGGAAAAAACAAGCCCACTGTAGTTACGGATTTAGCGGCATGCTAAGTTCATGTAAAGGGAAAGCAAGCAAACCTGGATAAGCCAGTCTACTAAATAAGCCGAAAGCAGATGTGCTCTCAGATAAAAGGCTTTATCCTCTGAACGAGTGTGATTTAAGCCTCAGTTAGCTGGACGTTCCTGTCTACACATCGTTAATATAAAGTTGTGTACCAACTTTTCAAACCTGCACTGTTCAGATTAGTATGATCTACACCCTACAGTACTAATGTGTACTGCTCAATTGGGACGCAGCCGTTGTCACATTCTCCAGTCACATCATTGATTTGATCAACGCCCGCAGACAGCACTGATCTAACAACGACTGCCTTGCATTTTTTAACAGCCAACAAATACGTTGAGAGTCGATGTGAGGACGTGATCCGGGCCATGCGAAAGTGCTGCGAAGCCCACCGTGGGGTCAACTCGGTGTGCTGCTCTGGATTTGTGAAGGAGTTCAAAGCGACTGAGGAGAAGACATGAGCCCTGTCTGATGGACTAACTGCTCTGAAGAATGGAAGATCATGAGACTGTGGATATGATCCTAAAATTGTGCTGCTGTACGGATTAAAGGAAGATCGAGCTAAACGAGGATATCCCTCTCCTGGTTCTCTGTAATGTCGTAAAAATGTTCAGCGTTTGTCAAAAACGGATGTTTAGCAACTGATTTGAATGTGTGTAAAAGTGTCTAGCTGTCCTTTGTTGGGATTAACCCCAAAAAAGCGAGTCAGTGAGTTCAGGGTAAGTCCTGAACAGCAGTGTTGGATCTCCACTATAGGAGTTGTGTGGCAGCGGTGAAGAACATGTGGGCAGCAGATCATTTCGATCATTTTAAGAAAACATTATGGAACGTTGGTGTGAGACGAGGCCAGAGGAGAACCCAATTCTTTACTTAAACCTCAACCACCACTTCACGTTTCACCAACATCCCAACAAATCTCAAATATTGTTTAATGTTTGTTAATGCCAACATGCAGTCACCTACTCTCATTTTTACTTCAACATTTACACCCGTTTGTCACATTGTAACTGCTAAGGTGGGGGAAAAAGTTCAAATTTTAAGAAACAGTGTGGAAAGAGCATGAACATGAGAATTTACAAACATTAGAACCATGAACAGGTACATGACAGCACCCCCTAAAGCAAACCTAGAGTATCATACATGGTGTACTCTAGGCTGTCTAGGATCACCCAATCGGATTCTGTAAATGAAGGCTGGATCTATTGGCTGGCAATTCCATAGATGTTTTCCACAATTTCAGCTTAAGTTGTAAAGAAAGGTGTTCAGAGTGGTTTGATATGGAAGGCTGCAGAATTGGGCACTGCAGTGGTGAGGTGAGGGGAACCAAATATCTGAAGCAAAGTGCTGATTGTTAATTAGCCATTATTGGCTTAAAGTCTGTGTGTACATTCATGGACTAGTACATGCTAAGGCAAAAATACTAACATCCCTAGGTTACCATCACCCCCACTGTACAGAAACAAGGCTCAGCACATTCCTATTCAGTGCACCACTTCATATCTAACCATTCTGAATGACTAGGGCCATGTTTACATTGAATTATGTAAAAATGTGGGATTCCCCTTCAGGTTTTTTTTTTTTTTATCATCACATTAGACATGACATTAGTTGGCATGGCTCTCTGCGGACAGCGCCTTGGAACAACAAAGGCTTGGAACTAGAAGAACTAACCCAGCCAGTTTAAACCTAATAGTGGAGCGGCAAACCCGTAAGACAGCTGACAACACACTAGCTGATTTCCTTCAAAGTTTGACCTTTATTTTTTAAGAAAATACAACTTTGGGTTAAATCCTATTTAGTAGCCCCTCCCTCCTTAAAACTAACGAGTTCCATAATGTGCTGAACTTTGGCATGAGGGGAAAGCCTTGAACATTCCTCAACTTGAACACGTTTGTCAGTTTTCACATACTGAGAATTTAAAGGGTGCCGTACATATACTGTACACATCTTCAGCCATACATACTCATCTGAGTATGTATCGAATATGCACACCACAAAATATATGCCAAAATGGGTCAAAGAAATTGGTACAAAATCAAAGGGAAAGTCAACCAAAGTGTGAAAACAATGTACATGTCCAAAGAAAGAAAACAAAAGTACAAATATTTCAAGCAGAACTGGCTGTGTTTGCTAAGAAAGACATGATAAAATAGCTACAGTATATAAATAAGTCTTTAATGTAAGGAGTACTTGTTTGGAGCTGCGGTAGCGGCCATTTAAATGCCAGAAGCTGTTCTACATGGTAAGCTGACAATCTTTTTATTGTACGTTGAGAACACACATAAAAGAAGAGAGGAGAGGCTTCTTATGATGCCAGGCCGAGCAGAAATCCCCCAGCGAAGCCCCCTGTGAGGACGATGTTCTTCTTCACAAATGTCTGCACCTTTTTACAAAAAAAAACAAAACAGAAGATAAACACATGAGAAATTCCGTTGTTGGAAGTGTTCGAACCTTGCGACTGTAAGACAGACAGTACAACAGAGGAAGTAGATGTCGTGTAGACAAGCGGGAGCATTTGTAGCTTATTTAGAGCGCTACCTGCATCTATGCTTCACTGCTTGAGAATTATATACTACGATATTTATCCACTAACAGAATCCTTCTAGCATGACCAACCGTCATACCTCGTCCACTTTTGTCCTCACTTCTTTAGGTGGCTTCTCAGTGTTTAGCTTTAGCTGCTTCTTGGCCTTGTTTACATCCCGTTCAACCCTCTTCCAGTCCACTTTAATGTACCCTGTGTGGTTGGCAATCTGAAAGGACAAAAGAAAAAACAATGTAGATTTATACAAATACTAAGATCATCGTCAGCAGTATCGTTGCCATGAACGATACTGTGATCTAAATTCAGTTGCGAAGCTCTACAGATTCTTGCCCTACAGCAAGGGTGGAGAATTCTGGTCCTGGCACAGCTTTGTGATTTTCCTGTTTAAGAACACCTTATTCAACTCACCCATTGGGCCTCAGTTCCCCACCCCTGCCCTACAGCAGGCATTTTCGCCTGATTACCATATGATTACCAACTGGATTGCTTCTAACTACACTGAATGGTTTAGACAAATAATTCGATATTCCTAAGACACTGACACACAAAACACTGTTAACATCAAGTGGAAACTGAAGTATTGCCAAACTGGAGCATTGGCACCTATTTTCTAGACAACCCAGTCCAAGTATTGTACTGGAGAGTAGGGCTGCAACTGCCACTGCACAGGTTTTCCATTCTGCAATAGACATTGCAATATTAAAAATCACCAGAAGTCGGTGATCCAACGTCATTATATTAATCGTGTACCATGGATTAGAGTAAATTGAATAATATTGGGCAGATATAATTTGACAGCTGTATAAGACTGCGATGTGACTAGTTCCCACATTGCGATGACGATGCTCAAGCGATATATCGTGCAGCCCCACAGAAGAGCACCTCATTTACTGGTCTTATTTATTTCATTAGCATTAACCCAGCATAATTTTCCTAGACCTATAATCCACATTAAAATCTTTTCCAGAAGTGTTCAGCCTAATAAAGGTGAAGTAACTAAAAAAAATAATTAGAAAGCATTTAAAAGAGAATGAAAGAAGTTAATAAAACGATTGTGATATGATTCATATATTGGCCAGCTATCTAGCAATTTAATATGAGCAAGGTTCGAGTAAGAGCTCATTTAGGATTACCTGAAGCAAGAAGAAGCCACCACCTACTGCTGATGCTGCCAGCTTCCCAACTTTCTGAAACAGGTACCCTGCACACCTGAAGGATGAACCACACACACGTGGCGTGTTAGAGGTTTACAGATTGCTGTAAAGGTTAATTATTCAGTTTCCATTTCAATTGTATTACTCACCAGCCAGTCACTCCACCGATCGCGAGCTGGGTTGCTACCGAGTACTTCTCGGCAGCTGGCCCAGAATTGTTGCCAAACACTTTATTCCACCATCTCTGTTTCGTGACATGTTCTGCCAAGTCCATCACAAAGTCCTCACCATCTGTAAGAGCAGAAGAAAAAAAGCCAAATAAGTGTAGCGTCAATCCGGTTAACGTTTAGCTTCAATTCAGTCCACAATAGCTGCTAGCATAATAGCTGCGTTTACTAGATAACTTATTAAAACGGGCACCCATGCTCTGCATCGCCCCATAGCCACCATTTCCATGGCAGAACTGCTTCCCTAAACAACACCGATAAACTTAATGGACTCGAAGCTCAGAGAAGTACAGCGAGCCAAGGTTACACAATCAAGCGCCACCCTCCCCTCATGTTATGAATGAAAACACTGCTGACTATGAAGAATTTTTTTTGAAGACCACTTTCAGACCCTCTTCCCCTTCACCACATATTAGAACAACACAAAGCAGGCCCCTATAGGCGTGAGGGCCAACTTCATCCCTCAGAAGTGACCTTGACTACTGCAGCCCTTGGACAAAGGCCATCACTTCTACTCATACACACACACACACCCGAAATAGCACTGGCACAGCAGCCAAAAGAATGTCGGGATCAGTTTCCAGCAGACGGATTTGTAATTAAAACCGTCACAGGGGCTCAAATCAGTGTGGGCAGCCATGGCTTCACTGATCACTGGCCCAAATCAAAGGGTGCAATGGGTGTGCCTTCAGTCCTGCTAACTCTGTGCCCCCAGAAACCACATTTCACACACCATCAACCCTGCATGACCGCTGAAAGCAGCTCTCGCAGTGTCTATTCCTCTTGACATGCAAATGGAAGAACAAGTGTCTATCTAAGGCTGTGGCCTAATCTACTAATACAGTACATATGCTCCCAGAGCTGATGCAAATGAAGTTCAAAAGGACAGCTGCTTCCATACAAGACCATTATATGAACATGCAAGTTCCAAAGACCCAAAAAGCAGATTTTGCAGAAACTGAAGTCAGGCCTCAAACCTCAAATCAAGAAAAGACTGAGTTGTTGTTGGTGTTGTTGTTGTTATTGATGCTGTTTCGATGGTATTGCATCAGTGGCAGCTACTTTAATTCGAGCTGGGCCTCGAATATGAGTCTTTTCGCATTTAAGGCATCTTTAAACTCAACTCCTCATTAATAAAAGCAGGGTGGCTGGTCGTGTTATCGAGCATCCTTCAATTTCGCTGCAGTCCATCACCCAGACTAGCTCACTAGCTGTGATCAGCCTTTTAAGCGACACCCACATTCCCTTTTCAAGCTGCAAAGCTAGCTAGATCGCAGCCAGACTTCACGTCGCCCTCTCTTTAAAACTAGACTTCAGTATATAGTTTAATAGTCTGCTGCCTCCACCGATAAACGATAAACCTCCAGCTAATTAGCTGGCAGCTAACTGGCTAATTAGCTAGCCTGCTCGCTATCATCACTAACGAGCCTTTCAGTCCACTCTGAAGGACAAGGCTGAGCCCCACCTGAAACACTTCTCACACTTCGTCTAATTCACGAACCAGCTTCGTTTAAAGTACGAGCAAAGACTAGCATCTAGGACAGCTCTCAGAAATACCGACGCTTCTGCAACAGGTAGCACTGCCTGAGAAACCCTTACCGTTCTTCTTCTTCTCAGCCATTTTTATTTGTGTTTCCCAGTCGGACGGTAATCCTGAGCACAGCCTCAGAACCACGTGCCACACACAGCGCTGTTGTTGCCTACGCGTGACGTCACGCTCTTATCATAGCTTACCTCACTCAAAATAAAAGTCTCAATATTAGAGTTTTAATAATTAAATAGATTTTAGGGTGTTTGTGTGTTTTTTCTGACATCAGCGCTCTTATCGTAGCTTACTTCACTCAAAATAAAAGTCTCGATATTAGAGTTTTAATAATTAAATAGATTTTAGTTTGTGTTTTTTCTGACATCAGCGCTCTTATCGTAGCTTACTTCACTCAAAATAAAAGTCTCGATATTAGAGTTTTAATAATTAAATAGATTTTAGGGTGTTTGTGTGTTTTTTCTGACATCAGCGCTCTTATCGTAGCTTACTTCACTCAAAATAAAAGTCTCGATATTAAAGTTTTAATAATTAAATAGATTTTGGGGTGTTTGTGTGTTTTTTCTGATACCAGCACTCTTATCGTAGCTTACCTCACTCAAAATAAAAGTCTCAATATTAGAGTTTTAATAATTAAATAGATTTTAGTTTGTGTTTTTTTCTGACATCAGCGCTCTTATCGTAGCTTACTTCACTCAAAATAAAAGTCTCGATATTAGAGTTTTAATAATTAAATAGATTTTAGGGTGTTTGTGTGTTTTTTCTGACATCAGCGCTCTTATCGTAGCTTACTTCACTCAAAATAAAAGTCTCGATATTAAAGTTTTAATAATTAAATAGATTTTGGGGTGTTTGTGTGTTTTTTCTGATATCAGCGCTCTTATCATAGCTTACCTTACTCAGATTAAGATTTGTGTGGGTTTTTTTTGGGGGGGGGGGGGGGGTGAAGCTCATTAGCTAGCTGTCACCCCTATTGGCACTGCTGGTGAATTAGAAAGGGATGGAGATTCTTACACCACATTGACACCACGCCTGTGCTGTAATTATTATTGATAAATTAATTATGGCATGAGAATCACAATGTAATGCAGTAAACTCATCCTACATGTATTGTGTGTAATATCAGCAGTTTCATTTTTATCATGTATGTTCAATAAGTAAACTTTCCTGTAAAGCAATAAAGCTAATATGGTCGTCTGTAACAGACTGCAGCAGACATGCTAGCATCAGTAATAGGAATAGGACAAGATCATCTATTTATTGCAGACTATATATTATATACTTGAATATATTCCTCTAAGTCTTTGTTTAGACCTGGCAGGCAGCTTGAATCGGATTTGTAGCAGAAATCCAACAGTTTTTCCCCCCAGACAGACTCCAGCAACATTTGAACAGTAAAGGCCGGAAGTTTACACACACTCATCATGGACATGGACGTTATGGTATTATAAATATTGGGCTTTGAGTAATTTGTATGAAGGGTTCTATGTTCTGGAGCAGAATGAGTGTACAACATACATCTTTAATAGAAATACAGAAGACTCTGCTGCACAAATGGTTTTTTTTTTTTTTTTTTTTTGGGGGGGGGGGGGTCAAAATTATAAAATGATACAGCCTACATACAATTAGGCTAGATGTCCCTTAGCAAGTTGCACCTGGACCAGATACTTGGTAGTTATCAACAAGAGCTCAATCAAGTGTGTTTTTCGGTTTTGGCCAGACCTGACTTTTGGGCACAGTCCACAGAGTTTCACTAGGGTTAAGGTCAGGACTTTGGGAAGGTCATTTCAGAATCAATTAGCCTGCTTTATCTGTTCCACCACCACCACCACCACCACCTTTGATTTGTGCTTGGGGAACACTCAGTAGAAATCATCTAGCTAATGGTTGGAGGTTGTGCTGAAGAAATCTAAGGTAGTCCTCCATTACTCCACTGACAGCAAAACAACCCCAGAGCCTGCTGTTGTTCCTGGGGTTGAGTGCCTCAGCCATACACCTCCAGACTACAGCTCTGATAATTGTGGCCAAACCACTTATTTTTTTGTCTCCCTGACTGTAAACCTTTGCTTCTGAAGGCTTCAGAAGGTCATGTGGTCCACTGCAACCTGGCATTGCAGCAGCTTCCAGTTGATGGCATGCCTGCAACTTTTGGTGGTTCTTGGGTTTAAACTGATGTTCCTGGAATCTGCAGTCGTTTAGAAACAGCTCCAAGAGACTTCCCTGACTTTGAGAACTGTATGATCATCTTTCTCAGATCTGCTGAAGTCTTTCAGGAGTGAAGTTCCAGAGTTGGTTTAGGGAGTGAAATGGTGGAAATTGCAAAACAAAAAAACAAACTGATTATTAACTTGCAAACTTTCAGACTGTGCTTCAGAAATGTAACTTCTTTTATCAAACAGATTTTACACTTTAACTCCTTTAATAAGGAACTATTATTATATTTGTTTGCATTTTATATGAAGCCGCATTATCTTTAGGAGAGAGAGAAATGGAAATTACAAAATAAAAGCATTTACTTTCTGAAAAAATTTATTAACATTTTTAGATTGTACCTGAGAAATCTAGATGCCCCATTCCTACAAAGGTTTACAATTTAGAAGGACAGAAATGGAAATTGCAAAATAAAAGCACCCTTTTTAATAATTCATTTTTATGACTCGGTTCTGTGCTTTAAAAAAAAAACTGATATGCACTAAAAAAAAAGAAAAAAAAGAAAAAGAATAGAAAAAAGATTAGACTTGTAGTCACTCACACATTAACACCTTTAGATGAAATAAATAGCGATTGCAAAATAAAAGCCTATATGTTTTAATGTTAAATAAAAAGCAGACAGAATTTTTTATATACTTTTTTTGGTTAAAATGAGGAAATATGGGTTTGAATAAGATGTTTTCACATTATTATGATTCGGTTCTGTGCTAAAAAAAAAAAAAAAAACTAGATATGCACTAAAAAAGAAACTCCTTGGACTTTCCCCATGGTACTGTGTTGGTATTGGTCAAGCCGATGAGTGCTGTCACACAAACGCTAATCAGGTTGGCACAGAGAAGCTACCAGCTGTAGTCAATCATGATCACCAACATGAACTTAGAAGGAGATCTGGTAACTTTCAGCACCACTCTATTAATCAGCTAAGTGGGTGTATGTATATTTGTGGCCTGTACGTATTCAAAATTCTAAGTTCCGCAGAAAAGTCTTGTTGTTATTCATTCATCCCCCCAAAAACAAAGTTCAAGGAAATCACTGACAGCCTCATACTGCCATGACATCCATGTCCACTCCTGACGAGTTTATGTAAACTGTCAACCACAGCTGTATGTGGTTTCAAATCTGACTCAAATCGGATTTCTGATCATGCGACTCGCTGTGTGTTCGGCTTCATGTTTTCGCTTCTCGACGTCAGAATGTGCGTCACGAAAGCCGGTGATGTGAGTTCACAGATCACAGCCGAAACACAGAGAGCTAAAGCTTTTATAGGGACACGTGTATGTAAAATATTTAAGTTGCCTGCCTCCACATTTTACACGAAGAACCCGTTAACCAGTTCGCTCAGTGACCTGCTGACCAGGCTGGCCTACACTGATGTCTTGTTCGTCTGCAGTTAAACAGAAGACAGGGAAACACAGCGTGATCGTTCTCTGTTATGTGTGGTCGTTAAGTAAAGACACACGTCATCACCTGAGCTCAGACGGCATAGACAGTTGTGTCTGGTTACTGTGGCAACCAAATATGACTATGGTTGGGTCTATCACATGGTCTGCTGGCTGTTGGTGGGGTGGGGTGGGGTGGGGTGGGGTCAGGAGGGATTGGGGCTCTCCTTAACACCTTCAGTAGTTACGTTCCAGAGTGTGTTTAGTCAGTGAAATGGTGGAAATTGCTAAATAAAAGCATACACTCTCAGACTGTACTTTAAAAAAAAAACAAAAAAAACAGCAACATCTTTTAACAAACAGAACCAATTTTTACACTTTAACTCCTTTATTAAAATTTTTTTATTATTTTTGTTTGCATTTTATATGCATCCTTTAGGAGAGAGAGAAATGGAAATTACAAAATAAAAGCATATACTTTCTTAAAAATGTTTTGTTTTGTTTTGTTTTAAAAAGGAATTTAAAAAGTAATGCCCCAATTCCTACATAGGTTTACAATTTTAGAAGGAAATAAATGAAAATTGCAAAATAAAAGTGCACATTTTAATAATTCATTTTTGTGATTTGGTTCTGTGCTTAAAAAAACTGATTTGCAAAAAAAAATGAATAAACTCCAAGTACATTTCAACACCTTATTTTGCTTATGCAAAATAAAAACTTGCATGTTTTAGTGTTAAATAAAAGGCAGATGACAGAAAATATATATTTTTTAATGACATTTATTTGGTTAAAATGAGAATATGGGTTTTACATAAAGACAAAGACAAGAAAAAAAAAAGTAAAGGTTGAATGAGATGTCTTCACTGACCCAGTAATCAGATGTAGCTGTATTTTATAGCACACAGATCCTACACTGAGTACCGGGTAAGCGAAACACACCAGAACCGCCCGAGAGAATCTTCTTGCATCATCGCCGTTTAGAAGAGTCTTCACTTTCTCAGTTTGCTCACATTTTCACATTTTTCTCCGTCCAAATCACAAACCTTACCAAATGACATGCCCTAATGAAACAGGTTTCCTTTCTAAGGCCTACTTTAACGCTGCTTTGCATGTTTAATCTAAAGCCTGTTCTTGCAAGTATGTTGGAGAACAATAGAAAGGAAATCGACACATTAAAAAAGTAAAGGTAGTGTGCCAGCCCTATGTTCCTCAGTGGTCGGTGCCATTCTTGAGCATTCTTGGTTTGAAAGAGCACTGATAAAAGTGAAACTGCTTGAGTTTGTTAGGGGGAATACCACAACCTTATTATGCATGCGCTTCGGAAGGTTATTTCCCATAAATGTCCACACTTTGTCGAACTGA
This sequence comes from Salminus brasiliensis, assembly GCF_030463535.1. Lineage (NCBI taxonomy): Eukaryota > Metazoa > Chordata > Actinopteri > Characiformes > Bryconidae > Salminus > Salminus brasiliensis. The sequence goes on from NC_132895.1 coordinate 24,346,642, forward strand.
CCTGAACCTCTCAAAAAGGTGCTTTTAGTCTTTAGTCATTTGAAATGAACCAAAAATAAAAAAATATTACAAAGTGCTAATGAGTAAAAAGAAGCCTGTTTCTTGTAAGAGCTTCCTGGAAATAACACAAGACACATAATTTCTTCTAAAGTAAGTTAGTAAGTAAGTGAGTAAGTAAGTAAGTGTTCATAGGAGAAAAAAAAAATCCCCAAAAACCTCTATACCACCACTGCAATGGCTCGTTTTGACTGGTGATCCCAGCAGACATAACAGCACCTGCATTTGCAGACAGTACAAAACAGCATGTAAAGCTGATGTTCAGTCAAGCCATTAGATGTTACACAACGATAGCAGACCAAGATTAGATCCTACAGAAGTTCATCAGATGACTTACTGCAATACTTACTGCTTGCCTTCAGGCCTCCCTGGCTGCTGCTCCAGCTAGTAGTTTCAGCTCCACCACAATGCTGCATTTCTGAGTCCACCAGCCAGCCCATTCATGCACAAAGCAGCCTGTTGCCTTCGGAACAACCTTACCCACCGTTTACCATACCTATTTCCACTGAACTCCTCGCTCTGCGTTTCACGCAAACTGCCTATTGCTCCACATCCTTCCTCCCGCTTTACTCGGCCCTGAATTCTTAGAAACCGACGGAAAAAAAAGCAACTTCCTCGGTCGCAGTAGAAAAAGCCTGCGTGCTGCCTCTACAGCAGAACTCTCATGCTCCCATGTGTGTCTCACTCAAGAGTGTGCGGGGACAAAGCTGCAGGCCACGGTTATATTACTGTGCCTTTTATGAAATTCCCCCGGGTCTCTCCCCTCACCTGTCTGGGAATTATGTATGTTAGTCACCTTGCTTAGGGACAGTCCCTTCAAGCCATCACCAGGCCAGTTTAGCACGCAGCTTAGCTCAGTTGTTCTGCCTAATATAGCATCTTGTTGCAATGTTACATGATTAAAGCTTCAGGTAAAGCTGAGGCTTTACCTTATGTAAACAGGGTGTAACAGGGTGGTACATTGTGCTGTTAGATGTTTCTCTAACAGTCTTTAAGCTTTGAGAAATTAGAAATAAACTGAAATATCAAATTTTCTTTCGCTTTCCATAGGTGTTGTATTTCCGTTGTGTGTGTTGGGTTGTTTTTTTTAGCTGAGTTCTGCATTTTCAGTTTGATTAGATTTACTGTTTTTAATTAAAAAGAAAAAATGCAAGGAAATTCATTAGTGACTCCCTTTAGTCCAATATCTGTAAAATAATAATAATAATAATAATAATAATAAGTGTTTCTAATGTTTTGTACAGAAAATACATTTATTTCTCAAGAAAAAATATTTCTCAGGAATTACATTCCCACATTTAGGAGGTTTATGGTTTGATCGAAATGATACAATCTGAAATGATTTCAAATGGTGATATGAATTATGAAATGAACAAATACTGAGATTTTTGGAGGGAAAATGCAATGTATTCTACAAATGTACTGTGCAATTGACTATATATATATATATTTATATTATTTTCTATCCATAATAATTTATAATTATAAATCTATAATTATCTTCTATCTATAATACAATTAATAATCTATATACAATAAGGATAAATACTATGTGTCAAATCTCCAAACTTTACATGAGAAGGGGGGAAAAAAAAACATCTTAATTGTTAATGTTAGCCAAAATCATTTTAACCTTCATTTGCTTGACATTGATGATACAATATATGATTCATAAATGACACATGATGCAAATAACAAGTTTTGCAGTCTGTGTGTCCTCATGAGTAAATCAGATATTTCATATATTTAAAAAATTACATTTATTTTCTGTTAAACAAGAAAGCAGGAATCAGACAATGCACATATGAAGCCTGTGATCACATTGCAATTTATAAACAAAATGTAAATATAATAATAATAAAAAATGCATTCTGTATAATTTTTCACATTTTTTAAACACTTCTAATTTAAAATGTGCTTTGAGAAGAAGATACATTTATTTTTTTTTTAACACAAACTAAATTAAGGAAATGTGAATATCAATGTCATGATTCTCAACTTCTTGATAATTATTAATTTTATTTGGTCCTTAAAAAAAAAAGGAAAAAAAAAGGGGGGTGTCCTACTCCCTGGACTGCAATTCCGGTACAGGCCAGCAAAGAATAAACCTCTTCACTGTAAGTGTGGTACAGTCTTGACCTGATTTGACCCAGGAATCTGTAACCTGTACCTGAGTGATACGGTGATTTTCTCAGTTTGATGGTGTAAGAAAAAAAAAAAAAAAAAAAGCCATGGAGAGCATGAGCACATGATTAGGAGAAGATGAGGCTTCGAGAGAATATTCTTCAGAGAAACAGTCAAACATTTTAGCCTCACTAATTCTGGTCTTATATGAAGTTTGGGGGAACCCAAACTTTTGCATGACACATTTAGTCAATTTTCTAGGTGTAAGTACGTCATCTGATCCTTTACAGGAAGGAGACTGACACTTCAAAGGAATCTGCACATTTTAGAGGCATTGCTATTTATTTACTTTTTTTTTCAATTGATCAAATTCATTGAAAATAAAATAAATAGAACTGTATTACATCTGCACCCACCACGTTCACCATGTTCAAAACTACATCTGAATGAAAAACTCATCAGTATTTGACCGGGGGTGCACAAACTTTTGCATAAGACTGTAAATACCACACTTTTTCGTTCATGTAAGCAGAGCAGAAGGCGTGTTTGGTAGAACTCGACAGAGAAATCACCTTGTGAATACTTGCCTGTGTGTGTAAGGTCGTATGTCATGCTTAGAGGAACTGCAGAACCACATTTTTGACAAAGTGAAAAAGTACGCTTCTGTCGAAAGCTGAAGCCGAAAGTGTTTTCCCTGCCTGAGAGCATTACATCATCTCACATTTGATGTGCTCCTGACCTTCTGTAGGTTCAGCATGATGTCATGTTTATAGGGGCGAGAACTCTTCCTTAAGGCGGACCATTTGCATAAAAATTCTGGTGAATCATACAGAGCCCTGCCATCAGAATAAGGGAAAGTTTGCTGGTGTGGTGTACAGGAAGTCGCAATACTTGTTGGTACCAATCACCCCCGCCGGTGGGCGGGGCCCTTTCTTCTGTTTACTTTGCATTGTCTTTGAAGTTGCCTGGTGAGTTCATTGAAATCAGCAGTGAAATTTGCTTACGACGTCTTCTCAGATTCGGACTGGTGGTGGTGATGGGATGAGGGTTGTTTTCCACAACCATGGGTACGAACTCAACGCTGGAGTTTATGTCCCAACTGCATTACGGTGCATAAACTGCTACGAAAACCCTATTTAACATATTAAAAATTCCTTAATGAATTAATGAATAAATTAATAAGGCGTGTAATGGTACTGAAATGGTGGAGCAAACTTCCCCTTGAGTCGTTTGCTGTCTTTAAACCCAGACTGAAGACCCATCTCTTCCAAGAGTACTTGGGCGAAGTATAGTGTATGTTGAGTATTATGGTCTCCAGACTGACTTCTGTAGTGTTTGGTAGCAGCTAAGCTTAAAGGGATCTTTTGGATTGTATCCTAGCGACTGATCTGCAGTAGTGCTGGGAGCTACAGGACTGGGTGTCCTTCCCAGCACTGTGTTTAGAGCACTGTGAAATGGTCGAGTGAGCATCACATGAAACACTCCCTCTACCGTTTAAGATGACCTTATGATCTCAATACGGTAGAGCCGACCTTTCGGCTGACATTTCTGACCCGAGTCCAGCAGCGTGCAGCTTCAAGCCTGCAAAGGACCCTTTGCTCATCACTCGTGGAACACTAGCTGCACTTCTCCGGGTGGAACGTGTGGTAGTGAATGGTACCTCAGAACCTGTCGAAAAAAGGTTCTGCGTAGCACCAAGGAGTTTAACTACTGTTGAACCCATTTTACTTCAATGTGCAAATTAAGCATGGCACAAAAAGGGTTCTCTATAAGGAAGAGCCGCCCCTCAGTGGATGCCAGGGATTTTGGGCCCCAGGAAAAGAGATTACACAGACTCTCACAACTCACGACTGAAATTACACTGAGTACATTTTTAGGGCTCCTGTCAGCCAAATGCCCTTAGAATTGTTTTAGACCGAATACAGCGTCCTTGTCCTAACCACTTGTGTAAATGTGATGTGTGAAGATTTTCAGAATTCCACCAATGTGAAGAACCATCTAACCAGGCAAATACCTATTTAAGCCTCCACTGGATTCGTTGTGCTGTCATGGTTTTATGGAGAATCATTGCCTTTACCAAAGCACCCCTGAAGAACCTTTCTAAATCTGCAGAACACATGCTTTAATGATTCTTTGGCTGGTCAAATGGTTCACAAGAGAAGCCTCATGTACAGTTTTGTGCCATAATGGTACAGATGTAGTTTAACCCATTTTAAGCAACAGTAGAGACCTCTAGATCTCTTTAGATTATATTTCATAAATTCCCACAAGAGCACATGCATCGATTCCCACATGGTTAGATGATAAGCAACCCTAGTCAAACATTACGGGAGCGCACTCGCATAAATGAATACCTGATGGAGATAAGAGCAGGTCCAACACGTTCGCCATTCGGCTTCAATGCTAGGAAGAAGCTTTTATGTAGTGCATCTCAAACAAAGCCCACAGCTAGAGCCACACTGAGTCCACCATTTGTTTTACAGTTGTCTCAGAGACTGCCTTTACTTTGGTGAGTCTGCTTCATCCGGACATATCCAGCTCAAAGCAAAGCTCAGACCAAACAGAAGGTAGAACCTGAAGGAAGTAGAACTACTTCACTACTGTACTCCAGTACTAAAATGCTGTATCTGTTCTCTACTGGAGTATTATTTCTTTCCCCCTACGTCCAATTACTTCACTACATATTTTGGAGAAGTTTAATACTTCTGCTCTGTTACATTTGTCATGTGCTGCATCGTTACTCGTTACAATTATTTAAAACAATAATATGAATATTTACAAACCCACATTATCACCACCTGAGCGCTAGATGACCATTGAGCAGAACAAGTGATCAAGCCATGAGCGCACATGCTGCTGCAGTGAGGACACTAACGCTAGAGCTCTGTGGAAACACCAGAAGAAACCCCACCTTCAAATACTTGTATGTGGCCGAATGGCCTTTAGAGAGTTATTTGAAGACTCATGTACATGAACTCTGTCTCCTACATTCCTATCCTTGTACTACAGCCAAAGGATCTGTGACAGTCCTTAAGTCTCAGCATTTAAAAGAATATAAGCACTGATACTCAGGCTTTCCGTAATAACCACATAACAGTACTTGTACTTTTACTTTCTGTACTTGCAATACTTAAGGACATACAGTGTTGAATACTTTAGTACTTCCACTTAAGTATGGTGCTTAAACAACATTCCTACTTAAGTCACTTTTTGATAGAGCCCCTGTACGTTTACTCAAGTCTCTGAGTCTCTAATACTTTATACATGTCTGACACCAAAGCACGGTCTTATCAGACTGCTGAGAAATTACTCAGTGTATTCTCCCCACCCGTGTTGACAGTATGCCAGTAAACTCACTGCCCGTCATCATCAGGCTTTAACCGACCTGCTAGTTTATTCAGGAAATCAAGCAGTGAACAGCTTACTTGGAAAAGACAAGGGTTCCTTTTATGACAGCATTTGTTTGGTAGCAATGCTAAAATATACAGCATGCTTGTTTTCAGTTTGACGATTTCACACTATTGCTAATAAAAACATCAGAATATCAGCACAAGATTCACCTACTGTCTGTTATAATCGCATTATTTTGTGATCTACTACCATCAAAAAATTACTACTTAATATTAATAAACAAACCTTTAATAATAATGATACATTCTACTACTTCATAATAATAATAATAATAATAATAATAATAATAAATAATAATAATAATAATAATAATAATAATAAATATGACAAATTATTTGTATTGATCGTGATATTATTCAGCTGTAGTGGTACTCTTCATAATAATAATAATAATAATAATAATAATGCTGAAGTACTACTATTACTAAAAATAATGAGTACTACTATTTAATAATAATCCTTATAATACCTTATTTTTTATTATTAATAATAGTAATGGTAATAATTATGAGTACTACTACTACTACATAGTAATTAATAATACTACTACGCTACTACTACTAATTAAGAATATCAACTTTTCCTAAATTAAGCAGTTCTCATTCATTTAGATAGCATTTCAGAGTTTAATAACATAATATATAAATAGTAATAAAACTAATCTAAAACTACTAAAATTTAACTATGAATTTAAACAATAGGAAAATTAAAAGGATTAATTTTCCTGTGCTTCTAAAAAGCAACTTAACCCCTTTAAAATTAGAGAATTCTTTAAGGGTTCTTTAGCAGAATTCCCCTCAGATAAACTTTGAATGTTAAATAGATTTTTCCTGGTGAAATGGATCTTCTGTATGATTAAAAAAAAGAACCTGTATGAAAATGGTTCCACTATTGCTATGAGCCACGGTTCCTTGACACAGTTCAGCTGCTGGATTCTGAACAGAATCAGGGTCAAATGGCATTATTGTGCCAGCACTGTTAAGACTAGCCTTTCAGTTACCAGCTATTACAACTGCTACAGTCTCCTCAGTGTTGTGAAGAGCTGTTTTTTTTAAACCCTTGTTTGGTGCATTGCATCTATAGTCAGATAAAACTTCACGGGTTTGCACCAGGTTGCACACTAGGCATTTCTCAGGAAGTTCAAAGAAGTGGGTGTGTCCTTAGTGTGGAAGCATTTCAGCTATTATGACATCATAATGGAATCAATGCACCACTCCCATAACAACTGAGGTCATTTCAAGACAGGAGTGAGCCTCCCCTACTCTTTCCCATCAATGGCTCTTAAAATAGTGTGCAGAGTTTGGCTGCTTGTATCTCTGCTGGCACAAGCTGATGACGTCAGTGGCCGTGCCATAGGTGAGTGGAGGAACCTGGAACCCCCTGCAGCGAAGCAGACGCTGCCAGACAACAAAAAAACGATGGAGCAGTCTGCAACAACTGCACGTCATCTTCGGATGAAAACGAAAAGCTTAGCGCTTTTTCAAGTTGATTCACAATCAGGTACAACTATATGTACAGGATGGTGCTGAACTCTAAGCTCCTATGAATTATCTGCAGATGTTCACACTGCTATCAAACTGCCTGATGATGCAGTACAGGTACTGCTCAGTAGTGTCAGAAAAAATCTCTATAGTACTGAAAAGGGGTTTGTTGACTGTAGTGGAACATTTATGGTGCTACATAGAACCATTTTTAACAACCTCTTTGAACCGGAGACTATTTGTATTATTTTTGTTTGATTTTTTTTTTTTGTTTTGTTTTGTTTTTTTGTAACTTTTCACAATTCAACTAGCGATTCAATTATAACTCATTCATACAGCAAAAAAATTGGCACCCTCATTAGAAACCCATCTTTCTGTAGCCGAGCCTATGGTTCCCTATAGAACCATGATAACTCAGAGATTCATTTAAATGTTTACATTATTTTTTCCTGGTAAAATGGATCTTCTCTATGATGAAAACAGAGGAACCTTTATGAAAATAGCAACCATTGTAGCACAACACATTTGCAAATTTTGCTGTTTTTTACAATTTCATTATTCATTATTTGTTTCCTGAAATAGACCCCCCCCCCCTCACCTATTTACATTTAAAAATCCACAAAATGTATTATTCAATGGGTACCCAAACTTTTGCTACTTATTTTTTTAGGACCCTATAAGCTATTCAGATACAGCATAATAAGTGTAAATATGAACTAAATGTATCAAAAGTGTCAAAATAATAACAAGCTTTATAACTCGACCAGGGGTGCTCAAACATTTGCCGTTATTTTTAGAAAACCCTATAGGCTATTTAGATACGTCATCATTTATGTAATTCTAAACATTAAAAATGTTTAGTCTTTATGGATTATTATTTGGCTCATGTGCAAAAATGGATTCTGTGGATTTATTTATGATTTGATTTTTTGACCTCTATTATCCATACTGAGCATTAAAACTGATAGCCAGCAAAAATGTCCTCATTATTACCATTTTCTTTTTTTTTTCTATATCATAATATGGCCTATTTATTTTTGGATTTTAATTTATTTTTAATAAACAGGTTGACACGTCTGTTTGTAGTATCAGCTGTTTTTAAAGCTTAAAACTGTCCAAAATAAATAAATAAATAAATAAATAAATTAAATAATAAATAAATAATAAAAATAAACAAGAAAAAACATTTGACCAAAATGAACCATTTAACCAGGCCGTTTATGGTTAAATATGGTGGTTCTACATAGAACGCCTGCCTTTTCCTAAAGAACCCTTGAGGAACTCTCTATTTAAAGGTTTGGAGGAATAGTAAGAAGAATTGAATGGATATTGCATTGATTGTAAGTTCAATGTACAAAAGCAAATGATAAATAGGTCTAGTATCCAAAAAAAAACTCACCAAACTCAAAGCCTTTGCTTACCCTGATGGCTTCACTGGCATAACTGATTTCTGAAGCCATTATCAGTATTCTATGGCATACCCACCCTCATCACAGATGCTTAACACAGCTCCCGCAGCTAGTAATGACTAACCCAAGCCCCCGCCACTCTGACAGCACATCTTCTGCTTAGCATGACAGCTAATGTGCTAATATGCTAATCTGCATCTTCTCCCTCCTCCAGGTTCGGTAAAGAGACAGAACAGAGGATTGGAGGAATTTGTGAGTAAGATGGTGCGACACTTCCACCTCCATGCTTCTCACGCCGCCATATATGCCTTCCCTATCACCTTCATTGCCATGACTCTGCTCTGCTGTCTAACGTGAGTTACTCTTTCCGGCTCTCTCAACAGTTACTGTATGAAAGTGTCTCCAATGCATCAACCCAAACTTCATCTTGCTGTCTTGGTGTCTGTTACAGATGTGCTATGGACAGGCCTGTGGAGTCATACCATTGATTCTAGAACCCTGACCATCCCCACCAGCAGTACAGCCTAGATCTGAAAATGGCCAATACTGCCTTATTAAAGAAAGTATAGCTATTGGATACTCATTTAGGCACAAGCAATTGTCAGTTGTATCCCAGACAACTGACAATGTGGTCCTCCTTTCTTCAAGGGTTCATACACACACACACACACACACACACACACACACACACACACACACACACATATATATATATGTATATATATATAAGTGATAAATGGGTTCTTTAATGAATCTTTAATAAACGCAGTTCTTCTATCCAGAGCTATAGGACAATTCAAAAAACCTTGGTTGAGTCATTCTTCATTTACAAGGAAAGCCTCTTCTGTTTCAAAGAGGTCTATATGCCACCAAAGAGGGTTCCAGTATCGTTACACAATATTCACAGAACCCTTTTTGCTTACACTCTTGAGAAAGGTGTCTTTAAGAGTTCTTTAGTAAAGGCAAACATCTCATGGTTTCGGATAGAAAACTCAAAAAACCCTAAATAGTTCTTTACCTGGTTAAATCCTTCTTTATGTAGAAGGAGAGCATCTTTTTTTAATGGTCCTATATAGCAGCAAAAAAAAAAAAAAAAAAAAAAAAAGGGTGTCTTATGACTTTTGCTTAAGAGTGTGACGGTCTACCTTCATGCAAGTTTTACCCCATAACAGTTTAAGAAACTGTCTACATTTCAATAATCCTCTCCTTTTGGGGATGTAGAATTTATAAATACATAGAGGCTCCAAAACTTGGTCTAAAGATTGAGGAGTTTATTTTCGTTATAAAAAATAAATCGTTTTAAACCTCCTTATGGCATACTGTGTTATAGCCAGAATGAAAGGTAGTTAATGCTTCAGTCATGTCTCTAATAATTACTAACCGTGAATAATCTATGTTTGGGCTATATATATATATATATATATATATATATATATATATATATATATATATATATATATATATATATATATATATATATATATATATATATATATATATATACACACACACACACACACATACATACATACATACATACATACATACATACACACACACACACACACACACACACACACACACACATTATAATGGCATATAAATACATTATATATGACACATACATTATTACTGTTTTTGACAATATGCATTGATAACATCTTCATAGGACATTTTTTGTACATCTCAAATAAGCCCTTATGAATTTGCTACTTTTGTGATATTGCAACAATTCCATGCATATCCACTGTTCAGCCTCCAGCAGTTTACTTTCACAGTGAAGTTGTGAAGTTTCAATCCAGACTGCTTTCTAAATGTGCCACAACATGGGACAGCCAATCATAAGAGAATAATAATAATAATAATAATAATAAAAAATAATAATAGTACGTAATAATAGTAAAAAGAGTACAGACCAGTAAAAAATAAAAATAATGACAAATAAAGTCTGAAAATGTTAAATGTGCTAAAATATGCACACACCTGAAACACAAGGATTATCCACCATTATGTGCCATTATTATGGATATAATAGAAAACGTGTGTTCCTGTATTCTGTGTAACACCACGATGGCTTTTGGAAAAAAAATAGACTCAGTACTAATCAGGTTTTTGTCTTTAGATTTAACCGGTTTTAGGTGTTGTGTTGTGTGATACAGATGTTGTGTCTGTATCTTTAGTTGTGTGGCGTGGCTGTGGCTCCGTCTCCTGCTATAGGGCTGAGTTCACCACAAGAGGTCGTGTTCACTTCACTAGGAACACACCTTTTTTTTATTCCTACGAGAAGAAATGTGAAAACATAGATAAATAAAAACAAACAAACAAATAAATAAATAAACAAAAACAAACGCTACTCCAGGTATGTGAGTTTTGTTGGACTGTAGAATAAAAGTATTTATTTTATAGCAACAAAAAAGTACAAAAAAAAGAAGTGTGTTTGTGTGTGTGAATGCATACAAAGGAGTTGACTTTTTTGTGTGCATGTGTGCGCGTGTGCGTGTGTGTGCGTGTGTTTTAACCCAGAAATTCAATTCCCATCTCTTCTCCACAAAATGCGCCAGAAGTGAAAGAGTTAACAGTGGACGGAAGGGCGGAGCCAGAGGAGCCGTCCCGGCCAATCCAGGAAGCCGTTGTATGTAACGATATGTAAATGAGCTTTGCGTTCAGGGGAGCGAGAAGTGGGCGAGAGAGAGAGAGCGAGAGAGAGAGCGAGAGAGAGAGAGAGAGCGAGCGAGAAAGAGAGAGAGAGAGAGAGAGAGAGCGAGAGAGAGAGAGAGAGCGAGAAAGAGAGAGAGGCCCGAGGGGAACTGGACATCGGGAGATTCGCCACACGGAGCACATGGACCCGCCGACGTGCTTAGTCCCGGAATTTCACCGAGCTCCGTTCGCTAGCCGCCAGTTTTAGCAGTAACGCAGCCACACGGCGCAGCTTCAGCCAGCGAGGGGCTGTGGGCTGTAACACTTGTTTATTTAGTGGCCTTTGTATTTTTTTTGGGTGGGTGGGGTGGTGTAGGTTCGCTCACGTATCCCACTCCATACATGTACGCTGCTATAGCCGGGTTAGTGCTGAAAGTGGCGAGGGGGTGGTCGTCTCCGTGAGGATGGGGGCTAGCTGCGTTTCTTTGTGATTGGTCGAAATGTTGGCTATCTAGCTAAATTCTTTCAAGGTGTCGGGCGGTAACGCCGTGATGCTGTAACGCGGCTTCCTTTACCGAAAAACGGCCGTTGACGCTCGGTTGCCAGCTAGCTGATGTTGGCCAGTGTTTTGTAGTGAGTGTGTGTGTGTGTGTGTGTGTGTGTGTGTGTGTGTGTGTGTGTGTGTGTGTGTGATTAGAGGGTGTGTGCTTTTACCGATGCTCTCAGTTCTGGTTATCTAACCGTAGGCTGCTGCTGCTGCTGATTATGGAGCTACCTGCTTATTAAAAGCAGAGGGGCTGAGTGCAGGTCTTGTTGTTTATTATGGTGAGGATGATGATGACGATGATGGTGAGGATGATGATGGTGATGATGATGGCTTGCCAGGCAGGGCTTTCACATCAGTGAAACAGCGGCTAGCTCGCACCAGTTCACCCGGGACGCCTTGTTCCCTCGCCTGGAGATCACAGGTGTTTATGTTTTGCGCGAAACGTTACTTGGCTAGCTAAGCTAAGCTAACCGACGGTACCGTTACTTGGCCTGAGAATCAAAAAAAAGCCGATAAAGCTACAGCTCGCCTTTCCTCGACGACTCCGTCTGTGTGTGTGTGTGCTGGTGTGTTCGGGCGAAACGCTGCAGTTCATGTTTCGACAAGAAGTCAGTGTGCTGTCCTTCATTCCGTCGTGTTCGTACCTTTTCCAATACGAGAAGAGGAACATGTCTCGGTATAACATCTACAGCCTGCTGGACTGGGTCTACGGCGGGGTGGACCCCAAGTTCGAGGGCAACGGAGGCCCCGAGTGCGCCGCCTTCCTCGCCCCTCAGCAGCGGCTGTGTGAAAGCCTCGTCATCGTGCTCCTGTCCGTGGTGGAGGTCGTCGTGGCGCTGAGGAAAATCAACGTTTCCAAGGAGCACCGGGAGGCGGTGAAGGACGGGAAGAGGAATAAAGAGGACAGCTGGGGGAAGAACCTGTTGCTCGTGGCTCTGTGCATGACTTTTGGCGTGGAGGTCGGCTTCAAGTTTGCTACCAAGACGGTGATCTACCTTCTGAACCCTTGCCATGTAGTCACCATGGTGCAGGTAGGTGATCTGTGTGCATCTGGGGTGGGTAGCATGAGAGTGTGTGTGTGTGTGTGTGTGTTTATATAGATAGTTACATAGTAATTACACAGGTATGATGGGATGGGAAATGTGAGCAGATGCCAGAATATTCACTTGCTTATTTTATGATATTAAAACAAATGAAATGCAGGGGACCATGGGACCAGTATGATGGAGAACATGTACGCAGTAAATTACAGATATAGATCATGAAATATCACTAACATCTAGGATGGCAGTGATTTTCTATAGACAATGTAATAATCAATTTGTGTTATTATTAAGAAACAATATTTAACCCCAATCCCTTTTTGTGAAAAACATATTGCCCCCTTTCTTCAAGTAGCTGATTTTCACATTTCCTGTTTTTTTTTTATATATATATATATATTTGTACCACTATTAGATAAACATTCTTGTGCGCTTTGGATCATTATCTTTCTTTGCTTCAGCTCATAAGCAGATGATCTGATACTCTCTGATACGGAGCGGAAATCACAGTTCCTTTAATATTGGCATTCAGGCATTCAGCTAGTGATGCTGCAGTGTATTGCCAAACAGTCACACTACTACCACCACCATGCTTCACAGTTGGTGTGAGGTTCTTACCTCGAAAAGCAGTGCGAAGCTTTCACCAGTTATAACAACGCTCACGTCGGCCAAGAAGCTCAATCTTTGAGTCATCTGTCATCTCTGACACTCAAGCTCAAGCAGGGTCACGCAACAAGACAATGAGCCGAAGCCACAACCAACCAAATCAATCAATGTTCTGACCTAAACGCTATTGAAACGCTGTGGCCGGACCGGAAACACTCAGATTATGCTTGAAGGTCTACAAACGTCACTGAACTGAAGTGATGTTTGTTCTGTTACTCTAATTTAAAAAGTAAGCAGTATGATTTTTTTTTTGCAAGACCAAAAGTTCAACGCACTACGGCCTGTGCTCTCACAAATTAAGAGCAGCTCTTTTAGACCTCTTTTAGACTTTCAGGCAAAAGTGTGAAAGGTAATCAGATCTACAGGAAATGTGTAACGTTGGGCAAAACCTTGATCGTACCGCACCAGGACAGCCCAGTAAAATTGTATCGATCGTGAATGATGCATCTGAAGGGGTACAGAGGAAGTATCTGCCAACCAGTGTCCCTTCTGCTTCTGTTTTCTTGTGAAAGTGCTTCCCTGTTTGTTACAGTCATGGTCATCTGCAAACTGTAGCATCTTCTGAAGGCTGGAACTAAACAGTTTAAATTAGTTGTGATTTAATAACAGACACAAATACAAATGATAGCAACTTAAAGGAAGAAGATAAAAAAGAACCTGTAACTTTCAATGAAAGTCAATGTTAAATGGTTCTATTCCACTTCATTTTAGAGCATTTTTATTGATCCATCATAAAATATTTACACAATATAAAAGAAACTGCCATTTAAATGATTAGAAAACAACCCATCACACTACTGTAGCTTATTAGGTACAGTACTTACACACAAACGGGTTGCGTTTTATACATTCTAAAGGAAATGAAGCTCGTACTTGACACATTCTTGGCAAAATAAAGATAGACAGCTGTGGCGTTATACAAAGAGCCATCCTGCTAGTTTTTCCAAAGACACAAACTCCCACAATTGATTGCTATTTAAAAATGAACACACACACACCGTTTTCCCTTTCACCCAACAGTACTGTGATCCCATAAAAGACCATTATTAAACCGTTATATTGTGATGAATAGTGATTCTTACGTGTGTTTTAGCACACTTGGCTACGATTTGTCAGACTGTGTGAAATCCTGTTCGTCATAATGCACAGAATATTCAGCTGCACTGTGGGGGCTCGAGTCCTGCCCTGTGAGTTGCAAAACAGCCAACTACTAGTTAATCACACACCAGAAATCCTAAGATTGAGGAAGTTGCTTAATGGAGTCAAATCTGGGCCAGGTTTCTCAGAAGCATGTTAGGCTACGTTTACACAGCAGGTAAAGGAGTGGTCTGATGTTCTTTTGGTGGTGGTGGTGGTGGGGGGGATGTATCACCTTCCCCTCCTCCTCCTCCCCCCACTACCTTTTTAATGTGTCCCATGTCTGACAGTTCCTATAAATGATTATCCTAAATCCTCAAACTGTGAAGTTTTGGTTTCGTCAGCTTCACAGGAGCCATCAAGGAGATCCAGTGGCCGACAGCTGGTCTCTTCACTAAGGGCACGCTATTAGCCTACAGTAATTTATTTGACTTGTGTCGTTGGTTTCTTTAAACTTTGTTTTCAGCCATCATCCCAAGATCTGTTACCTCCCTCACTGTTGGGTTTTCCCTGCTTTTTAGTGCACATTTAAAAGAAATGCTGAATTTGAAATCTAATTTAAGCCTACCCCCCTATCGTACACCCACGTCACAATGCTAATTGCTGTCTTACACCCCGCCAACAGTCTATTTCCATGTCTTCCATCTGCGGCGTTTAAATAGCAACGATGCTTGTGAATATATCTACACCGATGGGCGCGGTGGTCTCGAAATGAGGTGTGTTCAGGTCAGTTTCTGGCACGTTGCCATCTTGGCAACTGAAATTCCAAGTGCGCCACTGCCTGAAAACCACCTAGGCAGACGTCAGTCCGACGTTCGTTGCCATCCTGGCAGTGCATTGTGTGCCCAGCGTGTGTTTGTACGTTCAGTCCAGATGGTGTCATGGTGTCTCTTTACATAGTATCAGAAGGTTCAGTGCGGACCTGGCTTCGCTGCATAGTTTTCTGTTGGTTTTCGGGTGTATTCTGTAAACATGGCAGGCTTGGGCAGGAACGTGCAATAACCCGGACCCTCGAAGAGCTACAACTGCCGAATTCTACACAGGTGAGCTGTTCAATAATCCCGACCGGCTCAAGACTGAGACTAGCATCCAGGCCGTTCTGCCGACAGTGTGGCGTGATACAAAGACCTGGTTGTAGTCTGGCTGGCATGATGGTATGGCGTGGGCCGAGTGCGTGTGCTGGCCGCCAGCCAATATCAGAAGCAGCCCCACTTTGCTAGAAGATGTATAAAGATGTAAATACGCAGTAGCGAAGGGAGAAGCTACCTTCAATATTATACCGAAATATCACGGCTCTGTCCAGATGACCAATATAGAGCTCACTCTGAAGGAAGTGTATAAATCCTTACTCTATGCAATGCAAATATTGACCAGGAGACTGATAAGGAGGAGATAGGCCTAAACTGTTCAAACACAGCCTGCAGACAAGGGTTTATTTACACAGTTCATAGTATTGCCTGTAGCCGGTCATTGACTTCTCGCCTTCTGAAGGTCGAGCAAGCAAAGGATGAGCCGGTCAGCTACTGCACTGTAAAAAGGGGGTCTTTTCAACCTGAGAAACAAACAAAAAGAAAAACTGATGACCCTAAAACTACCCAAGTTTAAAACTCAAACTGGTATTTAATCACAGCTGAATAATTTAGTTATGACCTTATCAGATCAATCATAGCTCTTAAATCTGACTAGATTACTAACATAAATGTTGTTGCAGTCATGTTACTACCTTGTATCTCCAAAAAAAAGGCAACTTTACAGAACAAACAACAACTTAAGCTTCAGTGGAAGTCAATTTACAAATGGACATTTATTTCCACTTATTTTTGGAGTATTTCTGTTGGATCACTCATCAGGAATTTGACCCAATGTAAAGGCCATATTCCAGATCCAGACAGTGATGGTAAAAGAACACTCAGACTCCTATAGGACAACACTACACTACATGGTTTAGCTCTTTGACTCCTGAGACCAACTCCTCTACTAATTAGCAAGGTTTTCATGAGTTGAACACGCATGGGTCCAGAACCATGTCAGATAAATACATTAAATAAAGTAATGGTTCTTTAAACCATGTATTGTTTGAGTTGAATAAACCCAGTTATACTGGTGTTACGTGAAGGCATTTTTTTAGGTTGAAAGAATAAACCACACAGATTGGTTCTAGGTGCACACATTACCACTTCATTACATATTTAATAACTGTTATTCTAACTGAATTTTTAGAAGTAATAAGTATAATACTGCTTGATGTAATGAATTGCCACCTCTTGTAATCAGAAAGCTGTAGTGATTTCACTGAACTCTTGCTCTTAAACCCTTTAATATAAATGATCTGTAATTTAAAATAGGGCTCTTATGCTTATGAAATATTCTCAGTATCACAGTTATTGAGCATCCATTAGAAACCTCTCAAGAAGGAGGTGAAGATTTGGTGCTGCCAGTTAACCCATCCGTTCAAAGCTAAAAAGTGTATTTACTTGCTGTGCAGCATCTGTTTTCAACTGACATGGACTGCAAATACAGGGTGAGGAAACTTTTTAACTTGGCAATTGATGGAAATGGCATTTAAGGGTCAAATGTGAGGTAACCATCCGATCCGATCATACACCCTAGTCTAAAACAGACCGAAATTAATTTGGAGAACACAAGTTTAGGTAGTTTAGGACATCCTTTGTTGGTCTGTTGCTTATTATTCAGCAGATCTAGGACAGCTCTTTAGTGTTGGACCACATTACCCACCACTGAAGATTTCCCACCGATAAAGTTTGCTACACATTTTGTAGCAGTCGTGTAGCAGCAGCTCGTACAGAACGACAAATATAATTTTGTTTTGACTCTATAATTTCTATTGGCTCATTCATCATTGAATTGTGACACAGTGTAAAGACCATCTGCCAGATCCAAATGATGATTATATTGTATGACTCCGGTGGTAAATGAACACTCAGACTCCTAACAGGCCACAGCACTACAGGGTTTAGCTTTTTGACTCCCCAGACACACCTGATACCAACCCCTCTGCTGATGAGCAAGGTTTTAATGAGTTGAGCTCAGAGTGTTGGAAGAGAAACACAAATCTCTGCAGAGCTGTGGTCCAGAGCCCATTTTGACACCCATGGTAAGCAACTTCTAGTCATGCTAACATGAATTATTATTGTTGTTATTATTGTTGTTATTAATATTTTAACCCCTGTTTCTCTGCAAACCTTAACTCAAGTTGGGATAAGCATAGTAGCTTTAAGTACTATTTGTAATTAGTCTGATCTAATAGGAGTTCGGACATACAACAGAAAGTTATTTGCATGGTTTGAGAAGATTAACATTGCCTAAAACAACTGAAAGACATGGAGCTGTTTGACCCTATAAAGCATGTTTTGGAGGTATTGTGTAGATTCTCACTGAAAAACATTGATAAAGCATGGAGATTCATATAATATGTAATCTCCATAAATATATTTGTAAAATCACTTATTATATTAACCAAATAAGAAGCATAGGACCCTATATGGACCTGTTTGGGCCAGTTTTATTTTACTTGTTCACACGCTCCATGTTTGATCAGACACGTGTGTGAAATGGTCCAAGACTGGAAAGATCGGACGGCTCATGAATAATAATAATAATTATTAATAATAATAATAATAATAATAATAAAAACACAATTTTCCTTTATTTGTTTGGGAAATGTTCAGATTTAGACGTTAAATATGCTTATTTCTTCAGGAAGACAAAATAACTGCAGTAAACCCATTTTTCTGAGACAGTGTTGCATGTCCATAAACTCCATGAGTGGGTTTTAACACCAGCCACCCCCCAAAAAAGCGCACCGTGCTACAGACCTGTTGTTCTCAGTCTGGAGGTGTGAGAGGGTTGTCAAAAACAGGTACACAGTGTTTTTGTGCCTATTTTTGGGAATTGTGTTTACTTAAAATCCCCGAAGAAGAGTGGATATGTGAATGAAAGCATGAGTGTGGAGAGGTCAGACTAAAGAATAGTCTGAAAACAGCACAGGTGGCTGCAGGCTGTAGCGCAGTATTGCAGCATGCTTCTCTGAACTATCCAAACTAGCAGCTTTCATGCGCAGCTTATTACGTGATGTGTGTATTATGCGCTGCATTTTGAGCACTGGCTTTCGAGGAAAAGGTCCCCTATCTGAAGTAGAGCATGGAGAGAAACAGACAGAATTTCTGTTGGTTACTTTTAGAAGTAATGATGATTTCATTGACAGCGGCTGAGTTGCAGAAGAGCTGCTGGACGTCTGAATATGTCCCTGTATATTTTTTTAAAATACAGAAGTAAAGCTGAAATGGGTCGCTTTCTTTTATTAATGATCAGCACTAGCATGTTCACCCGTGCCTTCGGCGGCCATCATGTTTGATAATCTGGGACGAATGATGATGGGAGCGGCTACAAATGTAGCTTTAAAATGTTCTGTATCGGAATGAAAATATATCGAGAATCTCATGTTACTGCTTTTATGGAAAAGGCAATAACACTCACCTTTTAATGAAAGATGTTTCTTTTGATCTCTTTATTGCAAAATGTTTTCACAGTGGGGATTGGGGTGCGGGGGGTAGAGATTTGGACAAGACAGAAAAAGTAGAGACTGAAAAATCGGCTGTGTATCTGTACAGGCAGATTTTCAGCCAAAACATGCAATCAGCGACTGATTAGCCAATCCTGATATTCATGAGTCAAGGACTATAGCAGCGCTGCGTGAGGCTCCTTGGTGATGGGACGCAGCTGTTTCTTGTGTTTAGCCCCCTAGATGAATCTACGGAGCTCTCACACACACGACTGCAGCAGCCCGTTGAAGCCAGTGTTGCACTCTGCTCTGTGGGCTGTATTCACCAGTCTGGCTGTTCATTTGTTTGTTTTCTTTTTTTTTTAAGCGTGTCTGACTCCAATAGTGCTGCACGATATTGGAAGAAACTGTGATTATGTATTGCCATATTGAAAGATCTTGTAAGATTTCTCTAGAAGTCCATCCAGACCCAACATGATATTAATAATGCATTCCGTGCCCTGAAGGCCACAGTCAGATTAAGGATGTTGGGTAGATATGATCGGTTTCTGGTAGATACAGTAAGTGTCACGCTTCCTGGTCTCCCTTCCTGCTGTCTCTGCTGAGCATGACGACTACAATTCCCATAAACCTCTTCTGCCCAAAGACTCAAAGTCACATGTTCATTACCTTCCAATCATAAGTGTGTTGAATTGGAATTCTACACACCTGTGTAGGAGAGCACCGATACTTACTGAGGCCCTACGTATTTATTTATTTATTTATTTATTTATTTATTTATTTATTTGTTTTTTTTTCTCCATAGAACATTTGTTTGCATACTTTTTGAAACCAAACATTTAAACAAGCAGTAAAAACCTTTCATAAGTAGTTATTACCATTTAATATTGTATTTTTACCATTTAATATTTACCATTTTTAAGACCAATTAAAAAGCTGTTAGCTTAGCAAGATTATGCTTCTCTACTTGCATGTGTTTCTGCATTGTTGCAATTAATTTTTTCATAGCTCTGATTTAGCTGTTTTTAAGCTTATCGTATCTTATAGAAGATATAAAAAAGTTTAAAAACTTATAAAAAGTGGAACACTCTAAATATCAGGATTTAAAGCCATCTATTCAGTATTTAAGTCAGAGTTGGTATCGGTATCAGTACTCTGTGACTGCAGATATTTAAAATCTGGTATTGGAAAGGAAAAGGGGTCTCTGTCTCTTTGAGAAGCATGTTGCATACTGAACGGCTTCTAGTGTATAGATCTCGGCTTGTTGTTTTGATTCTCCCTCTTAGTTTTATCCTTCTGGTTTGGTAACTCGGTTTAGTTTCTTGGTTTCTGACTCTAGCTTGGCTCCATGTGCATGTGTCTGGTTTTGCCTATGCCTGCTTTGGTTACTATTGTGTTGGTGCTCTTAGTGATGCCTAGTCCTGTTAAACCCAGTAAGCTTCTGTTCATTAAAAGCCCCTTTGCATTTGATATCCTCGAGCGTCCGGTCTGTGCTTCCAACGTTCCAATATCTCATTAAAAATGAGCAAAAGTGTGAATTGTCTAAATTTGCCTTGCGTCCTGCAATGGGACTATTGCTCATGCCCACATTGCGATGCCGATGCTGAAACTATATACTGTGCAGCATTACCACTAACCACACAAATCAAGAGCAAGAGCAAAAGTGCAGCAGCGACAGCTGGGAAGCGAAAAGTCATAATTTTGCAGCCCTTTGCCTTTTACGATTGAGTTTCTACTCTTGAGATCCACAGTGCCGTTCTGTACGGGTTCCACAGCCTTTTAAATGTGGTTGATGCTTAAAAAGTACATTTTCATCTTGAGAGGTAATAGCGAAACATTACAGAAGCCCTGCACAATGAAGCATTAACGAGTTTCCCACTTCGGGTTAACGTAGCATGCTGCACCATGTACGATTGGTATCCGTAATCGCCCGAACGCGCTGAAAGACGCAGTACCTGCAGTTTAGGCCGTGATTTGTGCGTTTGATTCAGGGTCATTCTTACTCATGCTAATTCAGTGGATTTGTCAAAGCACACTCAAACGACAAAGGCTTTTTTTTGTCATGCGCTTGTTTCTAAATTACGATCTTTAATTACAGACTTTCTGGATTGGCCGTAGAAGACATTTCACTTTGTAATTAATAAAAGTGCTTAGTCTCATGAGAAAACCCAGAAGAGAAGTGGGTCATATTTTGATATGTCTAAATCCCAGTCAGGAAGCATTATGTACACAGTGACTCCATGTGACTGCACATTAGTGGAGCATCACAATTACAGGTGGAAGTCTCCAGAGCCTAAAGTGCACAGCTGTGACATGGTAACTACTGGAGGGAATTGATCTTATGCCACAAAGAGATCTCCACACTTCTCTTCAGTGTTTGCTGGTTTGTGTTTTGCAATTCCTCGTGAGCCGATGTATTTTATTAAGTATTGTTTTGCTGCGGTTTTCACTGTTTAGTTTGTTGTGTTGCTGCTGTAATGTAAAGTGTAGAGACACACAAAATTAAGTGATCTGCAAGTCAACACTGACAGCCATTAATTTACAGGAACATATATGATATGATGTTTTACATCTAATACTAATCTACAGCTTAATATCGGTCAAGGCTACAGGATCGGTAACCTACAGTCTAAAAGGCTACAATAACGGTAACCTACAGGTTCAGTTAAATAACGGTAACCTACGGGTTCAAAGGCTAAAATAACAGTAGCCTACAGGTTCAATAAAATTATGATAACCTACATGTTCAAATGCTACAGGATCGGTAACCTACAGGTTAAAAGGCTACAATAACGGTACCTACAGGTTCAGTTAAATAATGGTAACCTACAAGTTCAGTAAAATAACGGTAACCTACAGGTTCAAAGGCTACAGGATCGGTAACCTGCAGACTAAAAGGCTACAATGACGGTAACCTACAGGTTCAAAAGCTACAGGATCGGTAACCTGCAGGCTAAAAGGCTACAATGACGGTAGCCCACAGGTTCAAAGGCTACAGACTAATGGGCACCTTAAAACCACTCCAGCAAACCAGGACCTCATTGCTTGCTGAAACGAGGTATAGGAAAACTCACGCCGTTTTCACACTGAATGAGATAAGCATTCCTCCAGCATCAGTGCAAGCTGCTCAGAGGCTCGAAAGCAGTATTCACCCCGACCCATGTGAAAATGTGCTAATGAGTGCATACACACACACAAAGTGTCAGCAATCTGTAATGGCTATGAGGCACATTCTGGCTTGCTACACTGCACACAATCTCACAAATCTCCTAAACCGTTCTTGTGCCCAATTTGTCAGGCCATGGTAATGCCACCCCTTCTGTGCTTCTACCATTGTTCATTCGCTGTAGAATCATAGTCCTTTACTGCATGCGGACCCAGAAAAGCAACAGTGCCACCTGAAGACTGGGAGGCGGGTATTACACTTGGCCATAGCACGGTGGCATTCTGCCAAGGACGGGTGCATAGCACACAGAAGCCGTGCCAGAGCGGTGATGAACTCCTGGCCTGCTTCCTGTTTTTGGAGGGGGAGCATTGATGAGCTTAGCCTAAAGGAAGAGGACGTTCTTTCCTGCAAGCCCGCTGCATTTTGTCTCTTAAAAGGAGTTGTTTGGGCCAAAATAAGCTAACATCATTGAGGAATAAAGACATTTGCCACCAGTTAGGAGTGTGGAAATGCGATATTATGCTATTATGATATTATTCTACTGCTGAAACCTTCCTTCCCAGCCACTTCTTAGCAAGTTTGCTTGATCTGTCCCTTAAATGTCTGTGCTGGGAAAATGACTCCAGCATTTCTAAACATGGCTCTTACCAAGGAGTTGCTCAATGAGCACAGCAGTATCACTTACACTTCCTAGTAGCAGTAGGCAGGGTGCTTTAACGTATAATGTTTTGAGACCGAGTGGTGCTGTGTGAAGATGGACCTACACATCTGTCATTCTAAGGAAGGCGAAAGCTTTTCCTGTGTATGACTGGCTGATGAACTGCACCTGCAGTGCTTTTTTTGAAGGAGCCAATTGCGGACTTATCTCCCTAATAATATTTAGTTAGCCTTCCCTGGCATGTCTCATGGTTCACAGCTTACAATATCTGGCTAGTCTTTAAAGAACTTGTGCATTACTTTCACCTCATTTCAAATATCTAACTGGAGGTTCGTTCCACTAGGTCAGGGGAAAACGTGAAATGCCGGTGTGAAATGCCATACTGTGGCGATGGATTCACTAAAGGCTGCATCACCTTCCAACACTTCCAGAAGAAGTGGAGTGGACCATTTAAAAATGAACAGCTTTAAAATTTTCAATGTTCTAGATTTTTTATGTGAATTAATAAAAGAAAAAGTTCAAATGACAACAAACAGACCAAAATACTTCCAGGACATCAAGAGTTTGTTGATCTAAAAGGTGCAGAAACAATAAGTACGTACACAAACCGTGCATACAACAGGCCGAGCAGTACTAGGAAGGTAGATATGTTCTACAAGAACATATTACTTGCTAAATAGTTTGGATGATTGCTCTTTTTAATTAAGATACATTCAATAACTTCTGTGTATTTTTGTAACATCATGCAATGAAGTATTGTAAAGAAACTGGCCACGTGGGAAGGCAGCATTTGCTGTTGGTCGTTTCAGGCGTTTTTAAAACACCTCCACTGCAAAGAGTATTTTCCAAATTTACAGTCGTGGGAGTCATTTCCCTCTTTTGGTCACATGATTAACTTAAATGACTAATCAGCAGTGTGATCCCAATTCCAGATAAAGTCAGTCTAGAGCTGGGCAATATGGCGATATTATCGTACCATGATAAAATTTGTTATGGTGATAACAATATGCTTTTCTAAGCGTATGGAGGATACTGTTAGTGCTTAATAAACACTAATCACACTTTTTTTTGTTTTACACTGACTGGTTTAATTGGATGAAGTGCAGCAAATGTTGAATAAAAAAAAAAAATCACTCAGTACAGGAGAGGATCTGCGGTAGTTTATAAGAATCTGTCGCTACTGAGGTTTTTGTCTGTGATCACATGTATCGTGATATAGTATTTACCATATCGCCCAGCCCTAAGTCATCTTTGTCAAAACTGTGCAATATGTGCAGGACATACACAGGATTGAAATTACATTACTCTCAGACCCATGGTGCAAAAATAAACACTAAGCATAAAAAAAAAAAAAAAATGGTATTATAGTAATGTTTGAACATTACTAATAAACAGATAGAGGTCCCTGACATTGACATCAGAAGTAAAGTGGCATGTGCAGCAATGTATTTATAAAGTGTGTGAATGAAGTCTGTATATATATATAGAGGTCCCTGAAATGACAACCATAAGTGACATATGCAGCAGATTAACAATCTGGGGATGGTAAGTGCAAATATTGTCAGCAGTGCAAATTGTAGCTTATAGATTGTTGAAGTGACCAGACAATACCACAGTAAAATATTAAAAACACCTAGCATTGTCTGAACACCAGTGTCCAGGGTTTTTTTTTTTAAGTTTGTTAATAAGTTGGCTAGTTTGCTGCAGCATGCTCAGCTAACTTGAGTGGATGGTGGGGTCTTGTGGTTATTGCACATTTTCAGACGGGGGTAATGAGGAGTTGATGCGGACAGTGCTTTTGCTGCCAGGGATGCATAGAGGCGCTTTGCCGTTCACACTACAGGACTAATGTGGCCATATGCATTTCTGACCACCCCGAATGTGGTCCAAGTGATCGCATTACAATGCATCCTCGAGACGCATCGTAGCCTGTTCACACCTGTACTTTGTGCTGACCACTTACAATCGGATCACCCAGGGCGCATGTTAATGCCAGGTGTGAACGGGGCCTGACTGTGGCTTACTATGTGGCAAAATTTCAAGGTATATAGACCTATAGAAAGGGACTAAATAACTCAAGACTTTCAATAATTCTTTTACTGCTTTAAATTATTGGCAGGAGTTTCTCCTTTATAGCTTGACTCACCCTCCGCCTGTTTTTACACGGCTCACGCATTACACATTACCTTTCATGTCTGAACACACGCCCTGCAGCAAGCTCGCAAGCTAGCCGAAAAGTTTCTGCTTCATCTTTCGCTGCTCACTTAAGCGTGAGTGGCACGGCTTTCCGAGATCTGGCGGTCTCAAAAGGTCCCACCCCAGAAATCATAACATTTATTTTTTTCCTGGTGGCGAACATTGTTTGCTGTAGCCTTTCACTGTGTGATATTTTGTCCCCATGATGCAACATGTGTAAATGCGTTTGTACCCAGCAGGCTCTACGGCTCTGCCTTGGTTTAGTTTCAGTTTGCCAGCCAGTTGAGCATGACTATCCTAAAAGGTGTGACAAAGGGCGAATAAGGAAGCTGAAGCGTAAACAGCATATGGTTGCCACATGAATGAGCACTCTAGTGAACTGCATTAAGGAGTGCAAGCATTTGTTTTAGCCTTGGATTAGAATCCTTTAGCCTACTTTAGCCTGTACGAGTGCCCAGCTGTTACATCATCTTATTTTATGGGTTTTGACCATAATTATGCCAAAAAAGACAACAAGGATTGAAGATTGTTGTAATTGTCACAGAAACTGTAAAAAAAAAAAAAAAAAAAGGTTGCTTTGCATGCTTTGCATTGGTTTATTGTAACGTTAAAATCTGTCATTTTTTAAGGTGTTTTTTGTAAGTAGTCCAATATTCAGGCTCTTCTAATTGCGAGTGTTTCAATTGAGAGGGCATGCATTGACGTCATACGGAGCTGCAAAACATTTAGCAAAACGGCTGCAGCGTTTATTAGGGAAATCTGCCAAACTGGGAACGAATCGGTTACCTGCTCAAGTTAAAGGCAGTTTGACTGGACAGCAATGTCCAAGGACCATTGGTCCTTCAGTAATTTGGTCGGATCGATGTGTAGCTAGAAACGTCCAGCAAACTGAGGCTCACCCGTTTAGGAGGCAAAGCCTCATATCAGAGAGCCCAGTGAATGATCTTGGGAGTGTGTTCCCCAGCAAACGCCGCCACTCAGCGATCGTGACCACAGTGACTCCACCACCTGTGAGGTCACATGCCGCATAGCCTCTATTGCAGGTTATAAGCCATTGTAGATGCCTGCTTCCTTTCGTGCCATGGGTAACTACATCTTTGCACATGCAATATTAGCTATATCTAATGTACTGTTGCAATATGAGCTCTCTGGTGTTTTAGTCATGCCTCATACTTTTGATAGCTCTTTAGAAGGCTATTGCATTCCACTTAGTGCATCCTCTTGAGAAATGCTAATGTATAATGAGATTAGGGCTTGCTTTCTAGTCCCACCCAGATAAAAGCCCATTATTCTGTTCATTAATGCTTATTCCGACCCCTGTGATGCACAGTGGGCCCTAACACACACAAACACTTCATGTATTAAATGGTACAGACTGGTTTTCTGTACAGTCACTGAAATCGATTGTTTTGCTTTCAAACTCTTCAGTTTCTCAAGAGATTTTTAGATCCTCTGAGTAGCTCTGGTTTCACAGGCTATCACTGCACGGTCACATTCTGTGCTCATGCTTAGTTTGAGTTGTTCAGAGCACCGTCACAGGTTCCAGTGCTGTCTTTCCATAAGTGGTTTCTAGAAAAGTTTCCTCCAACCTCTACCTTAAGAGGTTCCTTCACAATTTCAAACTAAGGAATATCTAAGTTTTCTAAGGATCTGATACTTTTAACAGTACCTTGTTCGGACCACAGCAGTAGCTTGTTTTGAACCATATTGGTTTGAACCACCGAAGCCTGGTCTACAATGATCGTTATCAGTCCGACATTTACAGCAGGAAACCTACAAAAACTCAGACGTTGTAATATTATGGCAAAATTTGAGAGTTGTGACTGAAACCATATTATTTAATGTATTGTTTAGAATGATATACCATTACAATAGGAAGAGATCAACACCAACCACAGCAGCAATAGGAGTAGAGTTAATAATTACATGCAAATAAAAAGAATAATAATAACACCATAAATTAATGTTCATGTGGTCTCACGTATTATCAATATTATTTAACAAATGCAACCATACAGAACGACATGTTCAAAGAACTTGACATTCTAGATGTTTGAGCTGAAGACTGATGTAAATTTCCATCTTGCTCACATTGCTACTATGTGTTCAACAGTGGTTGCGAATGTTTGTTGGAACTGTCGATGTAGCTTCACCGGTAATTCACACAGTACGAACAATCACTAAGGACACCAGTGGTTCACAAAGCCATAGTTCCAACTTTAGTAGGCACTTGCATCCAAACTGCCTTGTTCCAACTATGTAAGTTGCCAACACTGTTAGCAGCTATGCTTCTAGGGAACACAGCCCAGAACACTACATACATGCTTGTGTATTATTTTAAGCTTGTAGTGTTTCTAGACTTGGCCATCTATAGTGAAACCTTCATATCGAGTCAACTAAATATACAACTGATTCAACCTTCATTAACTTTTTAAAAACCTGATCTGTTATTTAAGATCCCCATGGCACAATTATGATGCCATCTGATTGTATCATTGTATTGAGTCTGAATTACCCTGCATGATAACACAGAAGTGAATCATATATAAAGTAAGTAACAGATTTCAAAAAACAATAACATTACATTTACATTTAAGGCATTTAGCAGACACTCTTATCCAGAGCGACTTACAAAAGTGCTTTGCTTTTTACCCAAGAATAACCTCAGCTAGTTTGAATAGGCTAATAATTCAAAGATACCTCTAAGCTTAGACACTACTAAACACAATACAATAAGGTGACCACTCTACTATTCGCCCAAGTACTCTTGGAAGAGGAGGGTCTTCAGTCTGTGTTTGAAGACAGCGAGCGACTCTGCCGTTCGGACACCCAGGGGAAGTTCGTTCCACCACTTTGGTGCAGGATAGATTAAAATCTTGCCTTTTTTTCCATCGCTCAATTCCAAGTGAAAGTGAGACAAAGAGCTTTGCTAATTGAGCAGGTAAGGTTTTACTCGTGCTACTTTGAGACTACATACTTTAAGATTCTGTTTTGGCCATGATCCAGTAGATGTAGTTAGTTAATGCACAACATTTTTGGTAAAATACCCATTTTTCCTGGTAGTTTGCCAACAAATGTAAAAAAAAATGAAGCTAATTTCGTGGTATTCTGTCTTACCCATGAAAGTGAAATCATGAAACAGGTCATTTATGTTACTTATTAGTAACTTAGTAATCTGCTGATCATTTTGACTAATACATTTACTCGTGAATTCTCTACTGTATTTCCTAGCACCAAATTATCTGCAGGCCCGAGATCTCTTCAGATTAAGGTGAATCGCAGCAGTCAGTGCTCGTTGGAGAAATTGCTGAAATTAAACAGCACCTCACCCCGGCACCATTATTGCCGAAGGCTTTTATTCGCAAGGCAGTTTTCCAGTGATTTAGTCTGAATAACTCGAGCTTCTTTTCACTGCGAATTGTTCTCCTCCAACTCTCTTGGGCTTGCGAATGACGGACTGTCAGAGAGAGAGAGAGAGAGCAAGATACCAGTGTCATCCTGTTACGTAACTGTCCAGATCCCACTCTCATTTACTTCACCTGGGTTAATGGCAGCTGCTGACAGCCATCTGCTCCTCCCTCTTCTCTTCTCTTCTCTCCTCTCCTCTCCTCTCCTCTCCTCTCCTCTCCCCCCACCCCCACCCCTCCTTTCTCCATAGACGAGGAGCTGAGCACTGGCCACTCGGCCCACAGAGCTCTAATTAGCCATGTCGGTCTGTGGCCTGATTAATCCTACAGTAGCGCTGGTTCTGGGCCAAGCCTCCCTCCTGCAGCCACTGGCGGCCGCAGAGACTTGGGCTGCGATAAGGGAACACTTTCATTTCATCAGGAGCAATGCGAAGAGCCTGAATACTTGAGTCGGTTTATCTGAAAAGCAGGAAGGAGAACCCTGATGAGCTCCTTTTATCTCTGGTTACTTATGTTTATCGTTTGAATAGCGATTGCTGGGAGGAAGAAGGAGGAGTCAGATGATGGTTATTTTGTTGGTAGAACTCAGGTAGAACATAATGGACTTAAGGACGCCCCCGCCGCCTCCCTCCTCTTGAACATTTAATGACGCTACAGTACACTTATGTACAGATCATGGTCATAGTGTGTCTAAAACACTGGGAAATCACATACATCATAAAAATATTTAAATATCATCATGATACTCATCGCTTTTTTCTGTGTGGGACCAGATTAGGTTGTGTTGGTCACAGTGTGTTCTGAAAGCAGGAAGTTCAATACATTTTGTATGACATAGGAATATGATCTAATATATCTTAAATATATATAATATATCCTATATAGATACCATTGCCAACAGGGGACACACTGTTCATTTCTCTTGTATAGGTCTAATCAGCAATTTTCAGCTTACTTGCAGACTTACTTGAAACTCCACGCCAGACACAACCTCAAAATAAACTGTCCATAAACTCGTCTCGGTTGCTCGTGCATCTGTGGTTCTGAATATACTAGCAGAGCTCACAAGCTTATGGAGCTACATGGTGCAGGAGATGCGTTTTTGTAAAGTATTTAGACACGGCCAGATGTCTTAAACCCATAGCTCAATACAAAAAGGCCCGAAGACATTTATTTGACCAAAATTACAATAGTTCACCAAAATCTGTTTCACATTATAAAACATCCCCCTTTCACTTTAGCAAAACTGCAGTTCCTCATAATGGCATTGCAATTCATCCCTTATGCAGTTCAGTTTTCCCCATGTTTTTAAATTAGCTATAGCTTTAGTCTTGGCAGAATTGTCTACAAAATGTATCGTAGGGAGACGTCGCAGTTCAGGTCATGTCGTGGTTTGGACCTCACAGCACATGTTCGGTACAGCAGGTAAAGCAAGCCAAAAATAAATAAATAAATAACTCTAACCCAGGTTTGTTTTCATTAGTTTTGACCAGACAGTCTTTCAAGTAACAGAGACAGCAGGGCTACAATCACCAAAGTAGTGCTCCCAATTCCACTACAGTTCCCACAATACAATGCTTTTTTAGCCGTTTACAGCCCAAGGTTTCCTGCTTAATAGTATTGTAGTAAGTATTTACAGGAATTGCGTGTACCGTGAACGCTCTGTTTGACCCCATGCACCAAACCAAGACTTCCGTACAGTGACTGATTGGTATTAAGCCTAATATTAAGCCATATCATATCGATTCATTTTAGTGTACTTTATTCTGTCAAACATTACACCATGTGACTCAAGGAAATTCAAGGGCTAAGTGTAACATACAGAGCAAGCCACTAATGATGGGTAGCCAGCTAAGGTTAAAAGCTTGTCCTGTATTTGTCAGAACTGTAGAAGTGAGAAAACGTAGCCTACAGGAAGATATGCAGCCTACCTCCGAGTGAATGCATAAGAGTGGTCAGTCAAGTTTTGCTAGTTGCACGTTCAGCGTTTCTTTTGGAGATATGAGCTCATGTTGACTCATTGTATTTGTGTTTTCAGTAAACCTAGGCTTTTCCCCTCTAGACATGTTTCTCATATTTGACTAACACCCAAAACCGTGTGCAGTCCTAACACTGACTGATAAGATGCAAGCTACTCTGAGGTTCCCCCACTGTTTGCTATTAAAACAGTGCCATTTGAAGGTCAGTGAAGCTCGCTGACCAGCAACTGGTAGCTGTTTGACCAAGTGTGTTGACTTAAAGGCCACAGAGTTCACTAGTGCAGTATTTGCACTGGGACATGGAGACCCATCAGCAGTGTGCCATGTGCATCGACCATGACTCCTGCTGTGTAATCCACAGGTATGAGGGTGAGGAGGTCTTAACATTTGACCTCCGTTTGAATTGCACAGGAAAATGTGTGCAAATGACCTGACTAATTGGGTGATCACAGAGCCAGAATAACGGCATGGGCTGACTGCTTGCCCACGAATGATCACAGATGGCTGGCATATGTTGCTACAAGCCACGTTGACTCTGGGCTACGGTGCCATATCTGGTTCACTAGCAATAAAATAGTCAAACCAGTCTTGAATTCTAGTCTGAGATTGTAATCTTAGTGTGTGTGTATAGTGTAAATAGAAGTTGAATACATAGATATATCTTCTGCATCCATGTATAGGTTGATCCAGGTCCAGTAGTGACACCAAACACTGTAAATTCTTTTGAAACCTAAACCTCTTCTCTTTGTCCACCTCCACAGATCTTCCTACTGGCCTGTCCGCCCTGTAAAACAGCCATGGTCATCTTCAGGTAAGTATTCTCAGTCCATTAACTGATTTAAATAGGGATGCTTGATCTATTTAATATAAAGTTATTTCAGCCAAGCCTGATCCTACATACTGTTGATGGTATATCATCTCAGTCATGCCAATTCCTCTTAAAAATGGACACTTCCTTAGAGTTTAAGCAGGGTAAAAGTTGTTAATGGGCCTAAAGGTACTGTATAAATGTATTCTATGGCATTCTTAAGCTGTTGGTTCATGTATAAACAGTACGTATAAGACACAAAACGCTCAGATGATTTCTACCTTTGTGATGGGCTTGCGAATAATTGATAATTGTTTTTAGACTGGGAGGTTTAACAACGCAGAGGGCACATAGCAAAACATAGCATCATAGCATTGTGTAGGAAATGTGCTGTCCTGTCCTGTGTGTGTGTGCATGGAAAAGAAAAAAAAACATCAGTTGAGAAGTCTGATGGCTTGGGGGAAGAAGCTATTACAGAGTCTGGTCATGTTGGAACGGATGCTGCGGTACCTTCTTCCTGATGGCAGAAGGGAGAACAGACTGTGTGAAGGGTGGGTGGAGTCATCCACAATGCTGTTTGCTTTGCGGATGCAGCAGGCCGTGTAAATGTCCAATGTTATATGGACATTAGGTTATATGTGGCTTAGGTTAGCTTTTAGACAGTGTCTGCACTGTCCCCTGAAAGGAGCTTTCCCCTGGAAAACTTCCCCTAGCTGGGGTTAGCTCTTAGCTTAGGCCACACTTTCTTTCTTGTGTCCCCAGCTTCAGTTTCTTGGCTAGCCAAGTTTAAGCTCCTGTTTTGTGGGCGCCGGCAAAGCGCTACATCCCCATTTCCTACATCTGGCAGAGTTAGAGTGACTCTCTACTCTCCAGTGTTACTCAAGCACAGTCATGGTAAAGATGATCTCAGACGGCTGACCACTATCAAGAACACCAGTGATGGTGAAATGGCTAGTTCGAGG
Source organism: Salminus brasiliensis (assembly GCF_030463535.1). Taxonomy (NCBI): domain Eukaryota; kingdom Metazoa; phylum Chordata; class Actinopteri; order Characiformes; family Bryconidae; genus Salminus; species Salminus brasiliensis. The sequence continues at coordinate 24,378,852 of NC_132895.1, forward strand.
GCTTAAATAAAAAGATGTTTGGGGGGTTTTGGAATTGGCCTGTTAACTGCTCTTATTTATGTATGGCAGATTACTAACTTAAGCTCCAAAAGAGGCAGTGGATTCTTACTAAGTGAAGGTCCTGTGTTCTTAACACATGGTTATGATGGGAGTAAGACCACCCAGTGGACAAAGGTTGGGTTAATGGTTAAAAATAAAAGTCCAGTTTGAACCGGTGGGAGGAGTCAGTTGTCAGACTGGCTGGAGACCAGACCTGTGGGTCTTTGCACATATTAACAAGATTAGGGGGTTAAAATCTCCTTAAACGGAAACATGCCCGCATGTAGGCCAGGGAAGGAGCAAATAGTAATGGATATCTGCCGGAGATCTCTCCATGCTATTTGCATGAATGCACTTTCAGTGTTCTTGTCAGATCCAGTCTATAAAGCAGTAATGCATCGAGACTGGCGTACCATGGAACTGGATCAAGCATGAATATAAACTCTCATGAACTGAAGGAAGCACAATCTTTTAAACACTGTTTCTCTAGGAACTTCACTACTGCCGTCTGAGTGAAAGTATTAGAATGTTCTTTATGATGATTACTTTTATTATGGAGCTAGATAAAAGCTTGGAAGTGCAATTTGAAATTTGCATCATCAAGGGTTTTTGAGTTTGGAAATTTGTAATTTTGATATGAGGAAGGTCCAGAAAGGTTGTAGTGTCAATTATAAGCCCGTTTGCTCCAAATACAAATTGCTAATATGAAAAGTAAGACAACAACAATTATAATAATTAAACTATAAGTATGTAATTATTATTATTATCATCATCATTTTACAGCTACAGAGTGAATGAAGCAAGCTTGATTCTCAGTAAAAAACTCTGTAGCTATACTAAAAAAAAAAAAAATAAAATGCTTATGATTTTGCTCACCTCTTATTTTTATTGCTTTGCATACAACCATCTACTACACAGGTGTGACATAATAACACATGAATTGAGCAGCATAATAACTACACAGGTGTTTCTTATAAGGACAATAAATGGGCATTTGTTTAATTGTGCAATTTTCTTTGTCCAATAACACACAACAAAACACAGATGTTTCAGGTTGTGTGAGACTCCATTGGCAAGCTTGCTGCAGGGATGTCCCCTGAAGCTGTTGCCAGAGTCATGAATTTCTCTACCTTAATCTCGATCACGTCTAATGCAATTTCAGAGCATCATTTTGGCACAGGTGGACATATAGGGCTGCCTTATCTGTGGAATTGTCAGAGATCAGTCACACAGTCACTAGATTAAAAACAGTTTAAGATAAAACGTCTTAGGACGGGTCATTAACATGCTCACTGTCCTTATCGAGATATTGATCCTAATGCATATCAGCATTGTAAACTGCATGATTAGACATGAGTTCACCTCCGATGGCCTGTGTTGTAAACAGAGTAGTCCGTAGCGATTGTGACATTTTAGTGTGGGCAGGCTTATCTTACAGGCAACAAACCCAAGTGCGCTTAATCAGCGGCAGTTTGAATGAACAGAGAGACCGCCCGGAGATCCCGAGGCCCATTGTCGTACCATTTCTCCATCGCCATCACCTCACATTTCAGCTCAACAATGCACAGTCCAATTCCTTAGGAATCTGTACACACATCCCGACAGCTCAGAATGTCCCAGTTCTTCAATGGCCCTTGTACTCCAGCCATGTCACCCATTGTGCATCTTTGGGATACTCTGGATCTGAACATAGGATGGCATGTTTCAGCTCCCGTCCATATCCGTCCTCTTCACACGCCTGTAGTGGAAGAGTGGGACAGCAGGTCCCAATCAACACCTCAGTGTGAAGGATATTGTCCTGCTGCTGCAGGCAAATGGTGGTCCTAGCAGATACTACCATGTTGAAATTTGTATCCCCAAACCAACCAAAGGGCTGTCAGATTTTAGTTAACATGGTTAAGCATTTATATTTTTATCCAGTGTTTCAGCAAGGTCATCATAGTTCACATAAACCTGAACATGAATTTCTATAAATCATATGGAATGCTCAATGGTTCAGAGACTTCTGCAAGTGTTGTCTTTTATACAGCTTGTGGATTCTTGTTACAGTGGACCATTTATTTTTTCCTTCCCCTTTCTCAAAACAATTTTTTTTGTATTATGAGAGGTTAAGAAACCGATGTCTAGGGTTCAGCCAAATTCAGCATGCGTGATCCCAGGAATCCTACAAAAGAGAGGGGAAACAAAGAAAACCAGCAGAGCCTACTCTGCATGGCCTAGGCTGCACCTCTTATAATGGAAGCCCCCCCCCTTTTTTTTTTAATCCCCTGGGCTACAGCCCCAGGTGCAACACGTCTAATAAGCACCACCCACTGGCCTTGCATTCCCTTCCTAAAAGAGAGACATCTTTAGACTTTTGTTTCAAATGTCAACTCTCCTCCTCTTCTCTCGACCACTCTCCTACACGGTCAATGGTTTATTACTTTTCAGTAACTCTCCAACTGTAATTAGACCCTCTCCTGCTAAGAAAAGTCACACAATAAATAATGACTAACAGCTGTGACATACGTGCAGAATGTCACCCGTTATGACGTTTTGGTATTGTGCACAGCCCTCGGCGTGGTGTTATAAACATTGTGCCAGCCATGTGACATGATTGACTACAGTCCCATTGGAGAGGTTGGGGTTGGTAGCTCCTTGTTAATTTTCCTTTACTGCATTTGGCCTCCCTGAGGCACAGCAGTGAGAGATTCCTCATGGGAGGTTGATCTTTAGTGAGAAAGCGCACGGGCTGAGTCCAATCAGGCTCTCTGGAGCTTCGGTGAATTCCACGGCGGCTGCGGCGACGGCCTTGCGCTTAGCACTGCAGGGTCTCAAAACCAAGGACAGATCGACTGGGATCAGCAGAGTTGTAGGCTGTATTTTATTGTGATTTAAGAACAGATCCCAGCTACACACTGATCCACAAGGTCAAGACCACAGTGATGCCTGCACAGTCACAAGAGAGGCAGAAATGGACAAATGTCAGTCTGTGTATCTGTTTTATTAGCTTGACGTGCTCGTAGAGGATTGGATGAATGCACTGACGGCTTATGATGAGCAGTATAATAATATTGCATCATTATAAAGATAAATTACATCACAGTGTCTTTTTCTGTTCTGGCAATATTTAAACCACTGGTGAACTTAGTGTGGAGTATGTTAAATAATGTACTCCTAGATAAAGCATGAACTTATTTTATGGAGGAAAATTAAAACTTTTGCGCCACTTTTGCTCTCATTTAGAGAGGTGGGACTGGGCTTGTTTCATTGAGCCAAACTTTCTTAAATCGGGGGATAAAAAAAAAATAATAAAATTGCAGGATTTAAAAAAAAAAAAAAAAAACACAGTTTGATGCATGGTCTAGGATTGGGCAATATAAGGGTAATATAGTTATGATGAATTATATTTACCAACACTCTCTGATACTCGCATTTAGCTGATGCGGTTATCCAGTGTCGGGGGGGGGGAATTGTGTCTTCAGTTTTGCCATTTCAGTTATTAACGTCATTTGAGTCTGTTCTGAATGCAAATTTACTTGTATTCAAATTTAATGATGAAAAGACCAATAGAAATGCTCCATAAAGAAAACTAATGCCAAATTGACATTTTGCACAACTATGTCGATTTGAATCATGTTACACAGGTAGACAAATAATGTTGGGACTCTCACCCAAGCACTCTTATTCATGTAGCATGGAGTTCTTGCCTAGCGAGAAAATCAAACCCCAATTTTCCACAGTAAAGGCAACACTGTGCTTCACAAAACAACCAAACCAAACTTTCAGTGGAAGTCAATGTATTACTATTTTTATTCCAAGTCATTTAAGATCATTTCTCTTGGTCCCTTGCCAGATTCAAATTATGTCAAGACGTGCAAAACAGCATAAATGTAGATTTTTTGCAGGTTTTTGAAATAGTATGAAATACTATCAGTGATATCCTAAGTCAGGCTAATGAAACAGTGAATACCTGTGCGAATTTGTGCATGCAGAGGTGGAATCCAGCACGTGTGTCTTCAGCCTGTAGCTCGTCTTAGCCATCCAGCTAAGTAGAACATGCTTTTCTGTACTAATTTAGCAGCTTGTGTGTTACATGAGTATTCGCTGTGCGACAAAAGCGCTGGCTTTGCAGAAAATGTCTAGAATATGAAACATGAGTGTAGAAAGGCACAGAGAACACATTTCTGATGGTTGCTGTGAAACCTAGACACATTCAGGAGTTACTAAATACATAAAGCCCAAATGGACGGCTTTATTTATAGTGAGCAGTTGCTTAGTGTTTTGAGCATTTGGCAGCTGTTGTGTTCGGCCTTGAATGATTGTAGGATCGGACCAACAGCTTTTTTTATTAACACTTATATTTTTCCTTTGAGATCCCAAGAAACTACTGGTGTTTTGTGTCTGTTCCAACTTTTTAACCCTTGGAAAGCATTGTGCGAAAGTATTGTGTTGCATGTAGTGCCAGTATATACCAGTACTGTGTGAATAGTAGCAGACTGGTGTAGTGATGGGTGATGGGGTTTATATTCCATTGGAGGAGCAGTTTACACAGGAGTGGAATATAAACTGATCGCCCACCACCACCACCACCACATCAGTTTATATTCCACTACAGTGTACACAGCTCCTCCACTCACTCAAAACATTTACAGTTCTAACATTTAGCAGACGCTGTTATCCAGAGCCACTCACAACAGTGTGTAGTCATTCATTGGGAATTTCCCCACTGCGGGACTAATAAAGGACTATCCTATTCAGAATGCACGAAGCTAGTGTCAAATTCAGGGTCCTTTTGAGCTATATGATGCCGCTAGTAATGAACCACACAGTACCGAATACAAACCATTTACAAGAAAACGCATAGTTCCTAGAGAACATGGAAGGAAAAAAAAAGCTGACGCAAGAAGCTTCCCATACCGGGAGTTAACCCTGGGCCATTTGGGTGAAAACCAGGAATCGGAGCCTCTATGCCATATTAGTCATCAAAAGTGATTTTATGCGCAGAATCATTTCCTAGAGAATCGTAATCAAATCAAAGCCTTCTAAAGTATGACATTTCCTCTCTCTTGGTAAAAGGCCGAGCTGTTCGGATCACTCAGTGTGCAGAGAGGTTTGTTCATGTGGAAAAACACTGCAGCAGCGTAATCTGGCCCCTCGCTCCTTTAGTGACCAGTCTGACAGAACTGATTAAAACGTGCCTGTTGGCGGTCTCTCCCGATTTAAGACCGGTGTCCTTTTTTTTCTTTTTTTTTTTCCCCTCCCCTGTGTTTCTTGTTGTTTCACAGAGAACATTTGTGTAGTGTAATGTAGTAATCAGAATTCATGCTGGCAGTGGTGGAATGGATTTTACAAGTCAAATTGCAATGTACGGTTTTGAGTTCAGCCATTGCATGACATTTGAATTTCTGCCAGATTACCAACCGGCCTGTTCCTTAGCATGTACAGCAGAGGAGGATTTTAATGGACGCCCTTAGATGGTAGTGCCTTTAGTCGCAGCCAGCAAGTAGGCTGTAAGCACCATAATGGCCCAGTTCCCATAGTCGTCCCTCTGCCCCTTTTGTAAAAAAAAAAAAAAAAAACACTCGCTTCAGAGAGGTGGGACTGGACCTGGACCAAAGTATTGCCACATGCCTGAGCTGAATGCCAATTATGTTCCCCCGTGCCCCTGCTGCAGGCTCTCCAAGAGCTGAATCTAAACCCACATGGGCAAGCTGATTGGCGATTCCACAGCAAGTCAAACTGGTCCCATAAGGGAATGCTTTGTTTCCTGAGCTTTGCGATTTCTAAAGACTGGTCCATACAAACAAACCAAGCCATGATTAAATGGAACGGTTCAGGTTAAATGGTACAGATTGTTTACGCAACACAAAGCTACTTTAAGCCACGGCATTACAGTGCTGGCACTGAAGTTTTATTTAATAGTGTTTTAAACCAGTGGTGCCTTCATGTCTACCTGATTTTGGTGTGTGAATGTGTAGGAGGGACTTTACTACTAGCCAAACAAACTCTCACACGTACAATTTGATGCACATTTGAACCATGGAACCAAAAGAAAAGGTATAGCATCATTAAATCCTGCATTCTAGTTTGTGGACGAGCAGCAAACTAGGTTCAAGGTTTTTTTGAAGCACCTTGTAAATTGATAAAGAACCTTTAAATAAACCGAAAGAGTTTTTTGTTTTTTTTACCTTTTGAACTTTTGGTTTACTATACAGTTCTAAATGCTACTGTTAAAACAGAAACTACTGTGAATTCTTTGATAATAAATAAGTGTGTATTGTGGCATCCCACAGGGTTCCATTTTAGGGTCTATAAAGATCAGCTTTATAGCCCCTAAAATAGAATTATTTTAATTATGAGCGTAATGCCTTTGTGCATTTAAAGCACCCTTTATTTTTAAGAATAGCTTAAAGATATAAATCTGTATCAAACAGAGAAACCAAACGATGCGGTTCTAAACTAGCTATTTGAAAGTGTTAGCTACTCTGGCTCTTTCAATAAAACAATGTCCTTATATGCAGGATTCATTTAGAAACATTTAAACCCTTTACTATCAACATATAAAGCATTTTTTTTTTAAATTAGATATACCCATTTTAAAGGATGAATATGTGAAATGCTAACTCTGACTAATCGTGGACCACAGTCGTGAAGAGCAGTGATTATGGCCGTCTCCTCCGTCACAATTTTATAACCTGTGTTTTTTGTTTGTTTGTTTTTTGCAGGCTTCAGGTCCACATGCTGAATGGTGCCCTCTTAGCCCTTCTTTTCCCAGTGGTCAACACAAGATTAGTAAGTGCTGCACATCTCCTTTCATATATTTCACTTATGTTAATGCCTGGTGTGTTTAGGTGGAGATCTAGTAAAAGGCTTATGCTAGGCTTTGCTAGGGCCAGCTGTGATTGCACATTAGTAGCGGTTTAACAATACAAGTTCAGTACAAGTACAGTACACCCACTACATTACCCATAACACCATGGAAATCCCAACAGTTTACAGCACAAGGTTTCCAGGTATATATATAATTTATTTATTTATTTATTTTTTTTAAATCACCTAAGTTGACCAAATACACATACCATTACAACACTACACATTAGGGAGTTCAAATTCCGGTGATGACGCAGCAAGACATTCCCCGTATAGATTATTATCTGTGACATTCTTGTAAATTTTGATAAAACCTGAAAGCCTTATCAGCCCAGCTGGCCATTGTTTGCTTAAGTCAAATAGGTGTGGATACTGCATTAACGTAAACGAGCCGATATAAACACAGGTTTTATCTTATTTTGTTCACTTATGTGGAATATTGACTAATTAATTTTTAACATTGCAATTTCAATGACTGAATATTCAAAATATTTAGTAAGTTACTTGCCCTTTAAGAGAGTGCAATTACACCTTTCTGAAGTCTCATTATGATTGTATCAGTGGCTTAAAATGGTCTTAAAATGACTAATATTCTTCATTTGCAGTTATTTCTGGGACAATATAAAAGTTAACATAACAGGCCTAAGCATGGTACGCTTGTCTGGCTGAGGAGTCCAACCTGGGTCTGCCATGTGGAGGGCAGTGTTTTTAATCCACTACGCTATACCACCCACTTCATCCAAGTAAAATAAATAAATAAAATACAAACTTCCACTTTTGCAGTTTTTTTTTTAGCTTTTTTTTTGGCACTATTATTTATGTTGTCCCTTCTTAGAATGGGTCACATTGAATAACTTTTTTTTTTAAAGAACGTATAAGACTGGCCTCCAATAATCATAATCGTGGTCAGCCAGCCGTCTTGCTTGCTATGTAAGCCTGAGCTGAACACTCCCTGCACTCCACGGGCAGTTTGTTGCACATTACTGATGGCCGTGGGTTGACCAGGCCTTTCATTAAGGATTCCATAGGAGTCATTAAGGTTTCTGTGAGCTGCCAGTGCTTTGGCTTTAGAGCTCACTTAAGGCTCCCACATGAGCCTGGGTGCACTGCAAATGCATGATACACCATCTCATGCCTGTGATACCTGTGAGCTTAGCAGTGGTGCACACAAATATTTACTAGAAAACACGCGTGACCTGAAACTGAATTTTTTTTTTGCCACAACAGGTGCAACTGTCACTTTGTGTGTTGTGTGGGCAGGTGAGCTGCTGCTGCTTTGCATCCCATGCCTCTCTTAAAGCCACAGCTGCACTGCATGTTATATGTATAGTGAAGGCTGTGTAGTATGTACACATGGTTGTGTAACTGCGTGTTAATATGAGGTAATACGAGTCTTGCATCAGAAGAACAGTTCTGTGCATGTTGCCATGGCCACTTCCACAGAGTTCTCGGTTTAGGCAGACAGTTCCCAGGCCTGGCCTATTGAAATTTATTGAATGTAGCATGTGAACCAAGGTTTCCAAAGGGAAGAAAGAAAAAAACATGTCCTTGGTGAACTAACTGTGATTGAATGGACCTGACACTCCAGACACCCCCCACCCTTTCTCTGGGGGCGTTCTCTCATTGTCTGGTGTTCTTTCCAGAGCTTTCGTGCTCGTGCTTTTCTGTCCGGGTTTCTTCTACTAGACACTAGCAGGTAGAGGTATTGTTACCTGAGACACTCGTGTTAACCAAAGCCCTATTCCTGCTGGAGTGGTTTTATTCTGGGGACGATGGTCACTTTAGTGATTTACCAAAGAGTGCTGTGATTTTAAGCCAGTATAAATCTGTAGTTTCTGGGAGCCAGCAGTATGTCTTTTCATAGAGTTTATTGTTGTTGTCTATTGCATTACGGTTGTTGAAGATCATTTGCAAATTAGCCCTTTAACCAGACACATGTTTTGATATGTTGTAAAATTTCTCACCAATCCCAGGTTGATGTAATTCAACAAGAGTAAAGTAATTTGGTAAGAAAATAAAACCATTATTGCAATACTAGTGTTGTATTCGTGATGTGCAGCCCTACTCAATGAAGATACTGAGGTCTGAAGTATTCACTCATACTTTTTCTACACCCCTAGTATCGCAACACTTTTAGAAGACTGTATCGACTCTGGGAAACGTAGTATTGATTTAATTAATTAACTTAATAGTTTACACAAAAAGATTGGTGGCAGGCAGTGGTTACTTCTGTGTTGCATTTAAACCCCCGATCATTACATAGCAGTGTTGCGCTCTGTTAACAGATCCCACGTTTTTTTTTAAAGCCCGCTTCACCCCACCCCACGTCTACACACGTCTCTGGGCAACCAAAGTGCCGTGTACCCGCCTCTGATGCATCAACGCCAGTGAGAGATGCCTGGAGAGAGCAAGACCAGTGGTGCTCTCTCAGGGCCTGGCTGTCGATGGCTAGCAGGATGACCAGGATTTGAACTCCCAATCCTTTGGTCATATATTTTCCTAACATTTTATACAAACAAAATCACAATATATTGAGTCAAAACCCCTTTACTGTGACCAGGTTCAGGTGAAGAATTTTACTAATGCTTACATGGGCATGTGAGGGTACTCTCCACCCCACAACAGTAAAACCACAGCTATCAATATGACCTCACACAGGTCATTGGTTTAAGCTGGATTCACTGTACCAGAGAAGGTCCTGTAATATAATCTGTAATATAATTTGACTTTGGGATCAAGTCTCTGTGTAAATTTCAAAAATCATGCCACAGACATCCGTGACTAAGGTTTGACACTCAACAGCCAGGATGTTCAGCATCATATGACTGTACTAATGAGCATGTTTGGTCCCTACATTACTGTTCAGTAAATTCAGACAGGACTACAGGCTATTACTCAGATCCTCCATCACACTTTGACATTGCGAGTACTTGTTGTTACAGAAGAAATCAGAGTGGTTCTGACTGTGATTGGTCACTGCACCTTATTGGTGGTTACTCAGTGAAGATCTTTGTACGACTGAAATGTGGAGCATGGAGTCACCCTTTCGTTTCCCATCAGAGGACGTGAACAATAAAAAAAAGCATTTCCTTTGAGACATAATGTTTCTCAGACATTTCCTCTCTGATTCATATTAGTGTCCATTACCAGTGCCATTGACATGTGATCCATCATGCTGCAATTAGATAGCAACCACAACCTATCATGCTTCTGTTCTGCTGGCCTGAGCATCAAATATGGCACTAATGGATTTGGAGAAACTTGTTTATGGAAAGCTACAAAGAGCCTCAGCTGTCTGAAGTACAAATACTTGTACAGTTGTGGCCCTGACTGGTAATGGGTAATGAACGTCATGGTGATATCAAGCATGTGTTTATCTACAGACTAGAGGATGCCTTGCCTTTTTTTTTATCAACTTGGCTTGTGAAAAGCAGCAATTTGTACAGCAGGACTTTCAGCTGAACTTTGAAAGACATTTATCTTTATGGAATGAACACAGCATGTCCGATTGCTTTGGCTTTGAGCTTCTCGGACTTTTTACATGCTCATCCTCATTCTCACTTGTCCCACAGTAAATAAATGAGCTTAAACATAGCTTAAAAGACAGAAGTATGAAGTATGATTGAATAAAATGATGAGCAATAAATACAGCAATGATGGGGAACCTAAATCCATGCTTTCTTTGTTTAAGTTGCTTTGCAACTTAAGTGAGTGAATGAATACACAATTATGAATATACAAATACTTAAGGCATGTGCATATATAATGTCCAGACAAGCAATAAATGAACTCCTAATTTTAAATGGCGACTGTGTTGGCAGTACCCTGACCAGTCAGAGAAGGCTGATGGGGAATTGTCCAACCCAAGTCAGAGAAACTTAAGCCCTATTCGGACAGGATTAGTTTTATATGGGAAGGTGGAGTTATGTACAATTTATGACCGATTCACACAGGATGAGAAATCTCGGCATAAGTGACTGAGATGGGAGTGGCTACTCAATTTACTCAATCAACACCTTCAAAAAACACCTCTTAAAGCCCACTTATAGGAAGAAAGTTTTATTTAGCTTAGAGAATTAGGAGCTGTTTGTAACATATATGCAGGCTATAGGCTGTGCTCCTAAAGTTTCCAGAAGTGTAGCACCTCTGAAGAGTGCTTTAGGTGGCCTTGGACTTTGACTGAGCTTTACCACAGACCTGAATGGCCTGAGGTATCTCTACCATGCCTTATAAGACCCCATGCCTCCTGGAGCGCCTCCACACTGGAGAAAAGCCACAATACTCCTTTTCCACTGGACATGACGAAATATTTACCCACATGGGATTACTATATCGATATACAGATGGTAGGAGTCGCCAGAATCTTTCTTGACATAGAAGCACTCAGCCCATAAAAAAAATGACTAACATGGTGCATTCGGACACGACGTAGATCACTAAGAAACTCCTGTAATAATAACTTTACCCCACCTCCCCATATAAAACAAATCCCTTCCAAACAGGGCTTTAGTGAGCAACTAATGAGGTAAAGCTAACCCAACGAGTATAACCAAAAGCTAGCAGGCTAGCACTCCATGTGTTAATTCATGGATGTGCATCCAACAGTATAGTGAACAAGAGCATCGGCACGTATTCAGTGAGTGGGAACAGTGGGTCTGCAACACCGGCTGCATTCTACGTACAGCTCGTTTCACTCATTTCTCCCCATTCGTGCTGTTGGGTTTAGTTCTGCTGCACAGAGAGGGATACAGAGGGAAGGCATTAATGTTGGGCACATTCAAATATTAGAACCATGTTCAGATAAGTTTTCTAATAGATCAAGACACTCCGTAAGAATACAGCCTTTGGTTCCTGAGTGTGTAATAGGTGAGGATCATGACTAGCTGTGTTCAGATTGCAACAGTCTTACAAAACTCAGCAGTTACTAATAAAATCCGAACACTGTCAGGTAAGAAAACAAACGTGAGCACCAGAATACCACTGAGCTTAGATTTTACTAAGTATTTCCCAGAACAGACAACACAAACATCGGCAACAGCACCAGCACACATAGCAGAAAAGCAATTGAAAATAAGACCTGCTGTAGAAGTCCACTAGGTGGGATAAAGTAGTCAAAGTCCAATAAACAAATCCAATCCCAAAATACTAAAAAAAAACAAAACAAAACAATGCAATCAAAGTCCCGAAATATTCAAAAATCCAAAACAGGGCCCAGTAACACCAATAAGAGAATAACAGGAATGAGCTTACCCAGTTCCTTGGGGTATCTCCACAGTTTTTCTACAGAATCCAGTCCTCAAGATGAACACAAAAATGAAAAAAGGTTGTTAAGGTTTAAGCAGCAATAATCCACCAGGCCCCTCTTCCCCAACATTGCTCCTCCATTAAGAAAAATGGCTGCCACTACCTTTTTCTGTTCCCAAACCAGGGTTTATATTCAAAATAGGAGTCCCCCATTAGAACGAACAGGAAACAGTTACAAAGCATGAAATCTAAAAAATAAAATATCATGAAATACAAGAAAATAGGATAAGGCCACAAATCCAATCATAACATCCCAGTAAAAAGTCAAAGGACATTAAGGACTTTAATATCTGTGGGGGGTAACCTAAGTAACAGTACCCAAAATCTGTTAATCGTTTAAAATGGATATTCCACTGGTCCTCTTATATGGTGGTGTCACAAAATGGAAGCAGTTGTATTTAGCATAGTTCTAGAAACGATTGCCCCTGTATATATTCATTCTTTATTTATTTATTTTGGCTCGCTCTTAAATAATTACATACATCGAGAGGTAGACAAGTTTATTAAAACGAATTATTTAACCTTTCTTCTATAATGCTTCTAAGGTTTCATATATGTTATATGTGTGAAGCTCCACATCCCTTCATTCCTTCATTGTCACTATGCACCTCTAGGGCCCTGGCCGACAACCATCAAGCTGCCGTTGAGTGACTGTGTTAGACCGTTGCCATAGTGTTCGCGGTTTTTCCCATAGTATTGGCTCTTGGTGGCCCTTGTCAGGCCTGCTTTGGCCAACTGAGCGTATTGAAGCAGCATCGATGGTGAGGGAGCCTGGTTGCCACTTGTAGCCTGGCGATTTAGTGCGCAGAAAGAAAAACGAAAGTGTGCAAGGCATGCAAATGACACTCTCAAGAGGACACACTCTAAAAGAAGCCTGATCTCTTAATGCTGGTGCAAATGGCCGTGTGTGATCTCTAGGGACGGGCATTTTAGCCACTTTTGCTATTTGAACATACAGGTTCAGAAACAAGTATTCCATAGCTTTCTGCAGAACTGCTCACCATAGACCTCTGCCGGTCTTCCAGTTCCCGTTTGTGAGACTACTTGTCATGTCATACAGGCACAGAACGTGTCTGCTGTCACCTGTAGTGTTTGAGGCGTGGCCGTGTTCACGCCTAGCATTAACGTGCATACGTCTTTGGTGATCTGATCACAAGGGACAGATCAAAACTCACAGCTTTAGTTTAGATCCGCCAATTTAATGTGTCCTCAGTGACCATTTGCGATCAGGTTGTTCTGGCTGTTCTCCCACTGTCTGTGTTTTTTTTACTAAAATAGTGCTCCTAGAATCCTTGCTCGTGATTACTTGCATGATCTGCTAGTCCTACAAATAAACAACAACTCATCAAGACACATTTATCATTATTTGATCATATGCGTCCATGATTGGATCACAAGGGGCTTCTCTAAGACGCATGGTACCCTGTTGACACTTGTTCTTGTGCTAGGGATGTAAGAAAATATCGATATATCGAACGATAGCAGTGTCGCCAACATTATCCAGTGGCTGATGGGCAGGGCACTTCAACACAAAACAACTCTGTTTTAGCGCTTCATTACTTTATTTTACTCCCGGCCTGGAATTACACCAACCCTGAGGCTTTGGAAAATCCAAGGGCCCCCTCAATAGTATCAGCAAATGGTTTCAGGCTGTTGTGGTTGTTAGACACACAGAGCTGCGTTTTGTACACTCAGGCCACACTAACACACACAAACACACACTGGCTATAAACTGAAGTCTAAGGGCACTTTGCCTCTCCATAATATCGTTATCCAGGATGGTATCCAGGAGGTAGTCTAATCTGCTAGTATACTACAGCACAGGTTACACATTAGACACTCTGAAGCTGTTAGGATGGTCTAAATACTACAAAGCATTCTGGAAAACTGGGCCTAGATCAGTTTAAACATGCGTGATCACTTTAAAATGTCAGTGAATGTTAATGTAGACAACATCTGAGCATAGTCATGAACAATTTGGGCAAGTACGTTCAAGCTAACTTGTCCTGGCTATCATTCTAGTGGGTTATAGCCCAACGTTAGCTACTATAACCACATTACTTTCTTCAGCATTTACTCACTCCACCACATTCATTACAAACAGGCTTTTACTAGAACATTTGCGCAACATGAAGAAGACAGTGTAAATTACATGAGATTTTATTCACCTAAATGTTTTATTAATTGTGAAAATCTTAACTAAAAACTAAGAAAAGATAACCATCACAGAATGAAATAAATGGAAAAAAAAACGTTTGCACATTTACTTAATGTATCTTTTGCTGACTGTTCTGACCTCCCTATTTTAGAGATACTGAAGATGGGCGTTCCAGTTGCTTCATTAGATTTTATTTTTCACAGTACAGGGACTGAAAAGGCACTGATGAAAACAGAAGGGGAGGAAATTATTATTTACATGATAAATGAAGATGTGATTAAGAAGTGATGAGACGTCATTGAAGTGTCTGCTAGTCAAAAGAAGTCCAATCTATCATGAATGCACAGCAAAACCCACAATCAGCCATAACATTAGCACCACTGCCTGGTGAGGTGAATAACACTGATTATCTTTATCTACAGTGGCGTCTGACAAGTAGCAGGGGAGTCAGTTCTTGAAGGCGATGTGTTAAAAGCAAGTATCAGAGGACTGTAGCTAGACGACTGGGTCAGAGCATCTCCATACATCAGGCAGGTCTTGCGGGGCTTTTCTGGTATGCAGTGGTCAGTACCTACCAAAAGTGTCTCTATTTCACAGGTTGTCCTTTCGTGGAGCAGCTCATTAGCTCATTGATGTGATCCGTAACGGCCCCATCTCACAACCTACAGGAACTTTTTTTTTTTTTTTTTTGGACCCAGGTCTTGCTCCACAAGTTTGGTACATTTGGTCAAGGGTGAAAGCTGGTCCCGAGCCCGGGAGAGGTCCAGAGCACCTGGGGTTCGCCGCAGGTGTGGAAGCTACCTCCTCCTACGAGAACGGCCCCTTGTTTGCAGGTGATCCTGCGTGGTGAAATGCCATGACTGCAGAAAAACACACCTTTTTTGCTGCTTGAGTGTTTGTATTCAAGCAAAATAAGGAAAAGCAGTAAAAGTCTGCTGCTAACGTCATGGTCCCGGATACCACAGGACGTCTTGTGGAGGTCAGTTTTGACTGCACAAGCGGGACCAACTCAGTATTAAAGTGTGCTTTCACTAGCTTATCAAAACACAGGTCCTGTCTTGTATGTTGCACCGTTGTCTTAGAGGCATGTAGTTCTGTTGCACTGTGTACTTTTTTTTTTTTTTTTTTTAAATGTATAGGTTTAGATTCAGAGATTAGGCTTAAGTCAGTGTCTCAGACTTCAGTTGCAGCTCACGTCTTGAACTCGTGCCTGAATGACTTGCAATTTGACTCAGACTTAAGACTTGCGGTTTCCTAAAATTCACAATTTATTTTAAGTGCTGCAAATCTTAAGAGCAATGCATTCTGGGAACTGTAGTACATTTATTGCTGTTTCTACATGCTAAAGCATTCATCATAGTGTCTAACTAAAGTACTGCTATTAAAAGGCCTGTCTTAGGAATGTGCAAAGCAAAGTGGAAAGTGACTACCAGGGCATGTTCAGGGTTTGAATCAGTAACCTGGTTGAAGAAGGTGTTTGGCCAGGTGTTTTCAAATCATTAAGACAACCGAGGTTGATGGATTACACCTTTGTACAGCAGCGTTGGCTGCAGCCCGAGAAGCAAGACATATTACGAGTAGTTTCCCATTAAAACCAGATTATTGTGTGAGTGAAAGGGGAGCTAGCACCCTTTTTAAGGCACATAGAGAGGAACACACCACACCAAGTCTAGCATTCAGCATTCTAGCTCAGCTGTCAACAGCAGTGTGTGTATGTGTGTTTGTGTATTTGGCCTCATTAAACCAGCCCTCAGAGACAAAGCCTGCTTGTGCTGAAGTGTGTGTACAGTCTCTGGCCCTCGGTCATAGTCCTCGTGACCTGCTGTAGCCAGGCAGCTCAGCATCACTCACCTTGCAACAAAGTCAGCAGAGGGTTCAGCTCGGGCTTTAGGGTTGCTTTTGTTCTGGGCTTGGGCAGTGTTATCTTGAAGGACAGATACGTTGTGAGAGTGAGAGAATGAGAAACAAAACACTTTCACTGTCGTTTCTTTCACTGTTTTTTCTTTCTTTTTTCATTGCCTGACTTTAGCATTTTCTGTATGTCTAGAGGCATGGTGTTGGTACGCTTGGCGTCACATGGCGTCTGGAGAATTGACTCCAGTGTCAGGCAGTACAGTATGAGGATGTACAGCTCAACAATGCACTCCCTGTTCACTGTTATCCTGTTAGGAGTGTGTGTGTGTGGGGGTGTGTGGGTGTGTGGATGCCTTTCCTGATTTCATCCATCCTCTCTCACTTTAGCTAGTCCACAATTTGAAGAGATACACCTACACGCCGGCCGATCTCCTTACACTGGATGGCATTGGGGCAGTTTACTCAACAGAGGCATGGCAGGAAGAGCCGGTCGTTAACTGCGTTCAGATGAAGCCGGCAGTGATGCTAAAAATATGAAGGGAATGTAATTAGTACATGTGGTATGAAAAGTATTGCCATAAAATACCATTGTAGGAAGGTTGTGTGCACGTGATGCTAAAAGGTCGGTCTACAAAGCAGGTCTGCTGTTCGGATGCATTTACTCCATGTTCAACAACAACTGACCTGCCTGCAAATATGATACCTATATATTAACCCTGTAGTCCAGTTAGGATGTTATGACTCAGCTATGGCTCAGATCAGCAATAACAAGTCTCAAAGGTGTCGTAAGATCATACCATTATTGTTGAATAGCATCTCTGAATTACCGATCTGGAGGCTCATCTGCACTGCTTGCACTGTACATACTGTACACTAATCCAGCGTGATTTGAAATGACCAAAAGCCAACTGAACTGACCTCCAGTCAGCAGTGATCAGTCCTGAACTTTACACTTTTACACATTTGTCCATATCACACTGCACTTCTAATGGTGGTGCACTATAGTCCCATTCAGACAATCTACGCAGTAACCCATCAGAATACCCTTCCAGCACCCTAGCACAAACTCTGGGTAATGTTTCCGTGAGCCCAACTGTGAACAGTGCAGGTATTTATCTGGAGAATTCATAGTGGATGTGTTGACCTCTCTCATGCGGCTGGCTCAAACCACGTTTGAAACTTGAGTGTTGCCTACTGAGACCTACCTATGCACAGAATTCTGGGGCTAGCCTTTCGATTTTAGGGCTAAAAGCTCATATGTAACTGTGTCCTAACATTGCAAAGGTACCGACAGCTCACTTTGCTGCTTTTGTGACTCCATGTTACAGAGCCCATCAACGCTGTACTGCCTTCTACAGCACTAACTTGATTGCCTTGCTGCCTCACAAGTCCAGTCCAGTCCAGTCCAGTTTCAGATGCAGCCCACTACACAGCATACTTTTATGCATCATGTCGTGCCTCCTGCACGCACTACACAGGCGCTGCCCCTTGCCTAGAGCATGCGGAACATTTTCTGTGCGGAGATCTCCCGTTCTACACAACATGTGAAATGGCAACTCCGGATAGCGTCCAGGCCAGACCTGATTCTCCAGACATTTTCCGGAGTGTAAACGTGAAAATGGCTCATTTCTGTACTGTTAAGTGAGGGGATATGTGGTTTGGGATGCAGCCATGTTAGAAAAGTATGAAAGAATGTGACCAATTGTTTTCTCACTAAAGCTGAACAGACATTCATTTATTATTACTGTATTAATGTTATATTACGGTCATCAACAACCTCAGAAAAATCCTCTGGATGGAAACATAGCTAGGGACAGCGTAGAGATCCAGGCCCTTGCTAGTGTAGCATATTTTGTAGAGTGTAAGAAGACAGTGTATAGTTTCTGGCTTGAGAGACATGCAAAATGGACTTGATGACCGACTAACGATGTGAGGTTAGTCAGTCAGGTTTTGGGATTTGGGGAGTTCAACACTGCTGTGCTTTCTTAATGTCGACTCCAGTCTGTGTACAAGCCTTCGTGGTCCAAATGTGGAACGCATGTTAAAATGTGGCTCTTGTTGTTTGCAGCTTCCCTTTGAGAAGGAGATCTACTACATCCAGCATTCCATGCTCTACCTGGTGCCCATCTACCTCTTCAGGAAAGGAGGTGAGCTTTCGTACATTTTCATATCACCACCCGTGTCGTGCTGTCTGCTGGACCACAACCCTTTATCAGAAATGATCACGTACATGCAAACGCACCACAGCGTCCTGTTTACGCGCTTGAGGTTTCTGCTCACACGCTAGCCATGTAAAGTATTCTCAAATGAGCCTGGCACCCAGTCATCTCTCTGATCCGGAGCTGCCGCTGTCTACAGAGGTGCTAATTTGCGTACACTAGCAATGCAGAGTGTGCTCCGAGACACCGCTTGTATGAAAACTAGACCAGCGCTCGTCTGCCATCTAGCGTCCAGATGTGGCCGTTACACTCGTTTCTCAGCCTCGGTGTGACATGGCGTGATCAGAGCGATTGTTAATACATGTCTGCGTGTCTTTGTGTTGGCGATCACGAAGACGGCCTGACCACCCGAGGGAGGAGAGCGCAGAGATTGGATGGAAGCGGCTGGCAGGGTGTGTACTAGAACGAGCAGCCGTAGTGAAGGGAGGCTTTTGCACTGCAGTGGGCACAACGGCCTGGCTGGCATGTGAGCTCGCCATTACAGTTACATAAGCTTGCAAAAAAGGACACACCTTGCTTTCCAGCTGAGGGGTTTTTAGGCTCACGGTCAAGATTCTAGCATTGTTTTAATAGACATAGAATTTATTTCTAGAGACTGATTGATGTTGTTAATTAGAATTTGACATTAAAATCAGTTCTTGAATCAATTCTTTTCTGCGAGGGAGGCAGAATATGCCAAGCTTCGGTAAGAAGGTTCATCTGCTTCAAAATTACACTAAATTCTCTGGTCATTTTAGGCATTTTCATGACAAAAAAATTGTCATTGTCGGCAAATCTGAGAGGAACGGGCGGACCTATACTGTATCAGTACTAATAAAATGGTCCTGATATAAAAAAAAAAGAAAGACAGAAACCATTATTTTTTGTAACAGAGGTTAAAGTTAGGCTTTAATCTCTTACATGTTCCTCTTCACCCTGAATAGATACCTTCTTCTTGCATAAAGGTAATTACTATTACTATTACTAGTGTAACTATTAACAAAATTACAGCTGATAGTGTTGTTTAATTTTGGTATATTTATGTTGCAAGAATACTTTGGTAATATTTAATTATTAATATTTCCATTTTCAGTTCACTTTGGAAAATAAAAGTGCCACAAAGGGTCCATTTTTTAAAAGGGATGTCCGATCAAGTCAGATTTGTCAAGTCAGGCCATTTATGTAGTGCTTTTTACAACCCGATGTTGTCACAGAGCAGTTTTACAGAAATAAGACAAAAAGAATGAAAAAGCCAAAAGCGATAAGTGTCAAGAAAACCTCCCTCAGAGCTGGAGGAAGAAACCTTGGGTGGAACCACCCTCATCTGGTCAGAGCCGCTAATAAATGACTAATAAATGGTATAAAGTCACCCTAACACCAAGCTTAGCAACAACAATAGTAATGCTGAACATCACAGATGCCGCGTGAAAGAGTTTGCAGCACGTTTAAATAAGCGAGCACACAAGTCAGTTGTAGCAGAGTGCAAAACGATCATAATGGGAAAATGGCTCTTCTGGCATTGTCCTTAGAAGCACCTTTTCTTACATTTCTAAGAGTGTATATTGGAGCAATCCACATGATAGAAGTACAGTATGTGAAATTAATCATTAATCATCAAAGGTTCTAACCACAAGCTACTATGTACCATGCTAGCCCCGAGCTAACATGCTGGTCATGATGCAGCTGTATGATACAATACACTGCATGCAATGCTGTTTAATAAAAAAAACATTATATGAGCTTATGAACATTTCATAAGCACTTCATAAGTCACTTCCCCCAGAGTCAGTAGGCAGGAATGCTCTGCTCATGCTACACAAGAAAGAAGGGGTGGGTGGTGAGTGAGTGAGCGGTGTGATGATTTGCACTGAGGAAAATTAAGGGGGGGATTGAAGTTCTTATGAAGAGCTCATGATGAGTCTGTGATAAAGAGCTTTTGTGTATTAATGCAATGGAAATTCTCTTCTGCCTCAGTGTGTGTGTGTTTGTGCATTAGTGTACAGAGAACAATACACCTATTCATTAGTTTTTTTGCATGCATACACACACACACACACACACACACACACACAGTCCTCCGAGCTGCCATGCAGTCATTTGATTCAGCCTGAGCTCACAGCGCCCTCTGTCCGCCCCGCCTGGAAACACAGGGAGCATGAAGTGTAGTGTTAGCGGTTAGCACAGAGTCTGGGATTGCTCTACTGAAGCAGATTGTGGCTACACTTTATGTCCAAAAGTATCTGGACAGCCCTTCCAGTGGGGGAGGTCAGCTGCTATAGGGTGTGTTCATTGCTGATACAGGGGTTTTACTCCCAATGTGTGCTGTGCAAACACATGGCATATCAAATAATACCATGACCATCAGCCATAACAGTAAAACCAATGACAGGTAAAGTGAACAACATCGATTATCTAGCTGGTTCCAGCGGCACCCTTTCATTGGGTAGGATGTCCGTATTAGGCTGCTAACGAACAGTCAGTTTTTAAAGTTGATGTGTTGTAAGCAGGGAAAATGGGCAAGAAGGGTCAGAAGGTACTGGCTAATAAGTAAGTAACCGCAAATGTTGAAAATTATGTTATTTATCATGTGGAATGTAAGATTATCTGATGGTGACTAGGTGTGCCAGGAATGCAGACTTTCTGGAGAGGCTAATAACCTAGGGGTTAATGGGTCAGAAGCTCCAGGGTCAGTCAGATATAACCTGTTGCAACTGCCTAGATCATAAAAGTCCTAAACATTTACCATCTATTTAAAGAATACACATTGTTGCACCTCCCTAAAGCTGCAAAACCACTATAAAGCTGTGTACTGAGCCACAAGACTTAATGTCCAATGGTAGGCTGTTGCATTGAGTATTAGTGCTGCAACTCCAAAAGCTCAGTCATATTCGAGCTTCAGCTGAGATCGTGGAGCAGCCAAGAGCAACTAATCTAAAGACTTCAGGATACAGGAGGGTGCAGCTCCATTAAGAGCTAGACGACCGGGCCAGAGCATCTCCAAAACAGCAGGCAGGTCTTGTGGGGTGTTTCTGGTATGCAGTGGTCAGTTCCTACCAAAAGTGCTCCAAGGAAGGACAACCAGTGAACCAGCAGCAGGGTCCTGGGCACCCAAGGCTCACTAATCCGCAAGGCTTACCCATGTAGTCCAAACCCACAGAAGATCTACTGTTGCACATACTGGCTAGGTCTTGTGGAGTCCATGTCTAGTAAGGTCAGAACTGTTCTGGCGGCACAAGAGGGGTCCAAACAATATTAGGCAGGTGGTTTTAATGTTGTGGCTAATTGGTGTCATTTCACTTCCTTCCAGGTGTGTACAAACCGGAGCCACTGGGTGACATGTGGTGGGCGCTGTTATCCACAGGCATCCTCTTCCTCTACCACTTTGTGTTTCTACAGGGGCTGGGAATGGTAAGACGCAAACACACACTCCTCTTTTAGCCATGGCCTCCTCCCTATCTTGCTTAACCTCCACACTGTATACGCTGCAGAGGGCCGTGATGAGCAGCTCCCTCATTTATGCCATCGGTCATGAAGCTGCACTTCAGCTCCTCTCTGGCTTCCTATTAGCTGGCATTCTGACACTGCTGGTCTGTGTGCATTATAACACTTCCCACAAATCGCATGTAACTGTTCCCTGGAGCAGCGCAAGTGTGGACCCCCCTGGAGATGATCAACATTACGCCATCTTTTTCCATCATCTAGACACTGGACTGCTGCGGTCCTGTAGGCTAAGGAATGCAAATCCTACTAGAGTCTGTGATTCAGTCTGCATTTCTGATCACGCTCTTTTAAAACCAGCGTCTCATTAGTGGTGCTGCATATTCACACGTTTCAGTGGAGCAGATGGCACATCCTACACCCAGTCTATTATTTCTCTTACTTTACCCGTCGAAAGTTTGGGGGACACCCTGCCGCCTTCTGCAATTTATAAATTCTTTTCAATTGAAAAGCTAAATATACCCAACCAGTCTTCATTTGTATTAAGTACAGGTTTTGCATTATTTTGAAATAGTGGTGTCAACAGATGAAAGGTTCCAGTCCCAAAAAGGAAACACCCAAAGTCACAGTCTCACTACAGATACACGTATAGAAGCATTCAATAAGAAGGCAGGGCTCTACAACTTCAAAGGCTTCTTACAATTTGTAGGAAATAATCAATTAAACAAAAGTGCAGTTAAAAAAAAAAAAAAGTCTAGCTTTAAGACAGCGTTTTGCCGTGTTCCTCAGCTCCACGGCTCTCCCCAAACACGAACAGCCAGACCAAGGTTTTCAGACATTTTCTACCATCCAATCTAAATGGGTCCCAGCAATGCAAAGGGCAGAGGGTCCCAATTTTTGAGTGAATGCCTGTGTTCTGCAGAGCTGTGCTACCTGGCAGCTCTGTGCATTTTATTTATTTATTTTAACAATGTAAATCTGGTATTACATTATTATACAGTTTCAGCTTACTGGTATGACTTTTGAAATTGAATTGAAATTGAATTGAAATTGAATTGAAATTGAATTGAAATTAAAATAAAAAAGATGTATAATCTTTACTCTCTGATTTAGTGATTTAGGCTAGCCAGACATCCTGCCTGCGTTTCTGCTGGGAGCATTTTCTCATACTTTGCTTTTAGGCTCCTCAGAAAATCTCACCTGCTGCTTTATTTCGGCAGCTTTTTTTAGGTAGCACGGTTTGACAAGGTGGCACACCAGCAGATTCATGTCTGCAGCCCTCACTTTGCCAAGAGCGACGTCAGTCAGATTCTTGCTCAGAGGAGGTGCTGTACCCTGTCGTTTCTCTTGGAATAACATCCGCACGGGCCCTGACTAATATTGTGTCTCTACCAGCCCCCAGTCGGTTAATCCGTCCATTAGCATTACAGCGCAGGGTTGAATGATGTGTGTTTTGATGCTGGTGTATAACCCATCCTAATTCTGCCTAAATGGAAAAACAACATGTACAGCGTCTTACTGCAGTGTCTCAAACCGCCTGGCAGAGAAACCGGATGTGATTTTACCTGCTTAGTCGCTGTTTCCTCTTCACGGCATTGGAGTATGAAAAGGTGCCAGTGGAGCAGTAGAGTATTCCTCTATCTAGAATAAAGCTATAATAAACGGCATATCCAGAACACCTGGTGTTTGAAAAAGAAGGCAGAAACATCATCAAACTACAATAAATATAATATTTGAATTTTGATTTTTTTTTCTAGATGAATGTTAAAAAAAAAAAGTTTATAATATTATAATTTACAATAAATAACCAGTTCTGCATTTTCTTACTGTACTGTTGCAATATCAGTAGTTTAAGCTAGGGGTGCTAACGTCTGAAAGTAAATCAAGGTAGATCAAAGACCAATAAAGCCCAAATAAGGCAATATATTTTAGTAAATGAAAAAAAAATTACTTATTATTTTACTTATATATATATATATATATATTTTTTTTTTTTTTTATTTCTACCCCCCTCCTCTTTATCCAGGTGACCGAGGTCAACCTGAACAACATGCTGTGTCCGGCCGTCTCCGATCCCTTCTACGGCCCCTGGTACAGAGTGTGGGCCACCGGTCACCAGACCCTGCTGACGCTGGTGCATGGCAAAGCCCTGACCATCCTCTCTCACCACACAGCGCCCGCTCTGCGCCACCTGCTGGACACAGCGCGCCTGCGCACCAAGAAGGTGGACTGAAGCTTCACAAGGGACGCACCACCGCCACATACACAAGCACGAAGCCTCACACACTCCCGCGCTCGGCGAGCATCCTGCCGTCATCTGGAACTCCAAACTCTCATCTGTCATCGTGTCGACAAGTGGTCAGTGAAAGTGTTGCATGGCTCCTGTGTCTTCAGCGGGAGGAAACTATAGGTCAGTGTTTTTACCAGAACGTGAAAAGCAGAGAGAGTCTTTTCACCAAGATCAGTAACTGTGTGAAACTTGCTTCTTTTCCGTGGAAGGTTTTCTGAAACAGAGCTTCTGGTAACTTTATCCACATACACACACACACACACTTCATTCTCGAGTTGCCTTTTTTTTTTTTTTTGGTTTATGTTGTTTTAACAGTGATGTGGGGCCAACCCGATGTTCTCTCATCTAATACTGTATTTTGTCTGTATCTCAGCCTGAAAACGTTGCCATTTTCAAAACGTTCTATGTAAAGACAGTTAGTACATATTGACTTGATTAACATGTAGTAGAAAGCATCTATGTGGCGATATCGTGTTTGTATCAGAGGTGTTTGGTGCTTGCAGGCCTTCTAATATCCACTTTTCATTTGTTTTTTTTGTTTGGTTTGTTTTTTTGTGGTCCTGTTGGCATGTAAATAGTCAGCTTTTAGAGTGACTGAGCAGAGCTTACTGTTACACCCGTTACCCGCCCCCCATATGACACAAAAGCAAGCCTCTTCACTAACTTCAAAAGTGGTTTTACTGTTGAGACAGCTATTCAGTATTGTCTGTATCAGTGATGATTTAAGGGAAGAGATGGACTTTAACTATCAGATGTAGCTGTGAAGCATTTTTGAGGGAAGTCATTTTTCCCCTCTGGGAATCTTTATTTTATTTTATTTTTTTTTTAAACTAGCTTCACATTTTCATGCCCCTTCCACACACACATTTTTATTTAATTTATATTATAGCATTCTTGTCGACATGGACTTAAATCATTGATTCTTTTTCTATTCTTAAAAGAACACCCTCTCCTAACTGCATAGTGCACATTACTTAAACGTAAAAGGAACTGGTAAGGTAACTGGTGTCAAACAACCATGTTGCCACTCCATATACATTATATACTTATACACACTTTTTTTTAAGACTGTGCAAATACATTTTTTCATCTATACATAAGTCAAGACTGGACCCACCATTTTCTTTTTGGCCATTTATTATTTTTTTTATAGTCAAGTCTCCAAGCTGGCATAGTAGGGAAAAGGAGACGTTTACAGATGTAAGAAGAGTCACATCTGCTGTGGCAAGAATTTTCAGATAGAAAACAGACTGGTTTCAGACTAGACCAATTAACACATCACTCCAGCTTTAGTTTCTCTCCCACCCCCGTCAGGTTCGACACTCCTGATAAACAGTTCTAATTAGTATTGTTGATTTCGAGCGCTGTATCTCAACGGGCACTGGTGGAATCCAGATGATTCTGTCCCCAAGAGACAGAACTGTCTGGATATTAAGATGATACTTCTGACTGAAAGGGAATTTGAGAAGTTGCTTTTGTACATATTTTCGGTGAAGTATGTATCGTACCGTGTTCAAAAAATAAAATACAATAAAATAGTAAAAGGTTCTTTTCCCAGTTTTGTGTGTCCTCATACCAGATCTGTTGAAACAGCAAAGGCCTTCTGTAGTCTGAGCAATACATCCAACCTCTTGGGCAGCAGCATGTTCCAGTTTTCCATTTTAATGCTACACACAGTTCACATCTGTTCACATGACTTTTTTTCCATCTGCCAAAAGGGACTCAACATGCAATAAAAAAAAACAATAAATGTTGCTCTTTCAGAATTTTTATTGGATAAATGATTTAAAAGGTAATAACAATGTTTAAAACTACATTATCATCGCCACAGCCATAGCTCACATACCCACTGATAATCCACCGATATATAAGACCCCCCCCCCCACACACACACACATTTTTTTTTGTTGATTTTGTCACTTTTCTACTTTTTTTATTTTTATTTTTGGAGCCATACTATCATAGTCTTAATAAATGCCCATTTCAAGTCTCATCACACTAACAGCAAATTCAATGGGGAAGGAGAGAAAGGTCTAGTTCTACAGGGGAGGGTTCTTTTTTTCCCAGGTCATTATTTCATCAACAATTTCAAGTTACTAAAGCAGAGAGAGAATCCAAACTCAAAATAGAAAGAATTAAAAGAAACCGGTGGGTATGGGGGGCTACGCCAGGCAACCCCGGAGCCCGCTGTGCCAATGCTGCACAAATCGTCAATCAGTGTGTTGCACGTCCAAAACTCAGCTCAAAGTTCCAGAACATAGAAAACCACTAAAATAATTTAGAAACTAGATCCAAAATATTTTTTTTTTGAAAAGAATCAACTTTCGATGTACAAAAACAGTCATTTTGTTTACTTTTTTGTTGTTGTTTTTTTGAAGTGTATTTTCTTATAAAATGTTCTCAAACACAAGTTTATTGTAGTTCTTATTCATGTCATTTATTATTATTATTATTATTTATACTTTTTTTTCTTTATCTATCAGTGCGATTGTATACCAGTGCTGCTACTGGGTCCAGAGTAAAGAAAAGAGGCTTCTTTTTTTTCTTCTTCTTTCTTTAAATGGCATTTAAAAATAAGGATCAACGCATCTTTTATATAAAGTATAACTGCTGGTCTTAGGAAAAAACACATTAAGAAACCCATGAATCTAAGAGGCACGCTATGGGGTTTTCTTTTTTTTTAAAAATATACATAATAATAATAACAACAACAAAACAATGAAAAAACAAACAAAAAAAATGTGCAACCTAGTATTACACAGTCACCCACACCTAGTAAGGTGTCGACGACAGCTACAATGAAAATTCATTGAACTTAGGTTGCTAAAACCTTAAAAGAAAGTTAGAAATTGTACAAAACAAAACAAAAACAAACGACTGAGTGAAAGAAAATGAACAAACACAGATCTAGACATTTCTTGCAGGGGTGTTTTTTGGAAGGACAGGAAGGCAGGTCTTTTGAGCAGCATTTGGACATGGCTGGAGGCATCTTTGGTTCGGTCGAACACACAAAGGTAACGTGAGCCCACAAATTCCAAGTACGGGAAGCAGGACCTAAACCTTCGTATTCTGCATTAAAAGCAGATGTTTTGCTCAGAACGAATGGTTGCAAATACCTAACTGTGTCGAGGACCAAGCAGAGATAGGAGGAGGTCATTCTCAGGGGCAGAACGTGTGACGGACAGTGAAAAACGGCCACCGACGAGCATACTTTCAACTCCATCTTTGCCTAAGTTGTGCGACAGTCGTCAGTTTCCTTTAGCTTCAACCTGTTCGAATGCTTTGGGCCCAGCAACCACTAGTGCCAGGGACTGTAGAATTACCATGTCCCCAAAGTGCATTTTCCAAAGCGGACTACTTCGCTGACACTCGAACGAGCCTTCAAGTATTCTGAGAGAGAGAGCGAGAGAGAGAGCGAGAGAGAGAGCGAGAGAGAGAGCGAGAGAGAGAGAGAGAGAGTGAGAGTGAGAGTGAGAGTTAGAGAGAGAGAGATTTAACTTGACCGGAAACTCATGAGAAATTCCCTCGCCAACTTTCAGGAGTGGCAAAGGGTTTGGCTGGGTCTGACAGTACTATGTGATAAGCAGCATACTGTAGTTTACTTTATGGCATCATCCGTAACGGAATGAGTTCTCTTCAACCGAACCGCTGAGCTGCGAAACGTGCACTCCGACACGATTCAGAGTCATCCGCACAACGGCATCCGTCAAAACACCAAATAATCAGCAGCTCGCGCTCGCTGCGTAGAGCAGTTCGGTCTGACTGAGGGTTGAAGTTCTTTTGGCCGCACTTGAGCAACTTCTAACATGGCTGTTGAGCCAAGCGCTAGTTCTGAATGCAAAGGACCACAATATTAAACACCTGCATTACAGAATGGATGTAAAGGGGAACACTGGGGCCTAGAGAGATGGCCCCAGTCCAAACGACCCTATCCATGCTCCACCCACCAATGCATCTTTCTTCGCTACTGTTGCCAGGTCAGGCAAGCTTCACTGGACATTGGCAACCTGAGAAACTGTAATGCATAGCTCAGTTTTATTAAATGTACAGTGACTTGTGTGAAGTGTGTGAAGGAGGAGGTGGGGTTAGGTAGATCAGGGGCTACCGTTATGCTGTTCTCATCAGTTTTCATTAGCCACGATGATGCAGTCCAGTTCAGGAGCTTGGCATTTACCGCTTAAACTCTTATGGTGCAACTCCAAACTAACTGCACTACAATTTCTCTAGGTCTAAGTCGAACGGGTTTTCGGTCTTTCTTTTTATTTACATTTTTTTTTGGCCAACGTTCTGCAAAGCTTGTTCCACCTCACAGCAGTCGCCGCAAAGGCGTGCACCCGTGGGCCGAGCATGGATCGGTCAATCCTCAAGCAATCTACTGCACATCAGATGGGTTGAGAAGCGTATGCCCGTTTCCCCCAGGCCATGAGGGAAGGATGGGGTTTAGACTTGTGACTCCTTGTCCTTTCAAACCTGCAGGAAATTTTCAAAAAACTGTTACACTGGTACGAACAAAATTAAAAAAAGAAAGAAAGAAAAGAAAAAACACAAACACCTGTAAAACAGATCTGCATATATCAAGGATAAGAATAAGTCTGATATGATCGATGAGTCCGCATGACCAGTCACATTTAACTGCGACCACCCCCCAACAATGAGGTCCAGTAGCACCATTTTATATTGTCTTTTTTTTTTTTTCTCTCAGTCTATAGAGTCTCTAGCAGTGGAACGAACATGCCATGATTCAACAGGAGGTCCTCTACACATACATGCAACAAATGTATCGCAGACGTGTATACATTAGTTTCGCATGTACGCAAAAGACTCGGTGTACTTGGTTTTGCAGCAGAAAAAAAAAAGGATTCAGTTTGTGCTGTATTTGACTGTGGACCAGAAAAAAATGGTGACCTGACCGTTCAACAACTCAGGGGAGGGAAGGAAGGGGGCTAAACAGGACACAGCTAACAGTAGCTTTTGAACTACGCCTGCTACAACACATTTGTACGAGACGTTCTTTATAGGCTCGTTTGGAGCCGTTTCAGTGGTTTTCCCTAACACTGTCGGGGAACACGCAGCCGAAAGTCACAGCTGGGTAACGAGAGGCCTCGCTGGAAAGCCAGCGTCTTTGAGACAGCTTGACAAGTCCAGCAATGCAGAGGGGTGGAGGGTTGGGCTTCAAACTTGAGGTTGTTGCTGGCCCGCTCAGCTTTAGCAGTGCAATGGTGGGAGTCAAAACGGGACTCTTCAGTCACGACTTCAGTCACAACGATGGCGCAAATAGTTTTGAACCTTCAGGGCAACATTTCGCTGGTCCACATCTATTCAAACCATTGTTAAGGCAACACAACTGAAATGAGGGTGTTTTTCTGTGGGTTTTTTTGTTGTTGTTGGTTTTTTTTTTGTTTTTTTTAAAGAGCTGGGAATGACTGTGGATGGAACACCAAAAAAGCCCTTAACATTTTGCATATGAAAACAAAGGGATAAAAAAGGAGTCCTCCTATAGCAAAAGCATCTCGGCCTCATCAGTGGCCGAATCTCAAATGCTTTGTTCTGCACGACGTCTACCGAGAACAGGAGGCTTTGTCTAGAGAATGATGAAACTATACATGCCGAAAAAACTTCGTTTAAATCGCACATAATTCTTCTTCTTCTTCAAAAAAAAAAAAAATGGTTCCGAGACATTGATGGAAGAAACTACCCCTCGCCCCAAAGCACCCACCCACCAACCTGCTCAGAAAAGACCATCTAAACGAGAAGTCCTACTAAACAGTGAATACCTGGAGTCATGGAAACATGATGAAAACATTCCAGCACTTCATGGCAGAGCTGAGAGATGCCGGCGATTCTGACCAGCACACGGCTTGGGACCAGTGCGGCCACCAGAACAGCTGCATGTGCTTGACGTGAGGATTTGCGAATATGATCTACTGCATTATGGCAACCGTCGTCAAGCTTGTGGCGTTCGGATCGTGGATGTAAACATTGGTCATGCCAAGCTTCATGAGGTGTCGTGGTGGTTTGGCATGAACGTCTCGAATGTGAGGTAACGTCTTGAGAACTTTAATGCTGCTGAAGTTTCGGCTCGACCACGAGGACGCGGACTGGTTGGCGGTAGCATGGTACCACCTCATCAACCAAATACCAGGTGTTAAAGAGTTGCTTTCTCCACTGGATCGCACCAGAAAAACAGATCTCGGTTTTCCGGTCAAAGAAAAGCCTCAACCATGGCCTTTAGGGGTGAAGATTCCAACTCTAAGTAAACAAATTCCCAGTTTTAGGAAGGAACAAAAACTTCTGTTTGAAAAAAGAAACCAAAAAAAAAAAAAAAAAAAAAAAAAAACATCACAGACTCGAGCAACCACCCTGACAAAGCATGCACTAAAAAAGAGAGTATGGCTTTTTTGTTGAACTTGTCCCTGTCGTTAGAACTAAGTCTCTTGCACAAGTTTTCTTCTCCATGTGACAGAAAGAAGTGAAGGTTTTAGGAAAAGTGGCTGGCTGAGGCTCATATCAACAGAGTCCTGTGTTAGACAGTCCACTAGCCACAAACTACACATGCTAACACCTTCGGTTTATTCATATTTGCTGGTTTCTCTAGCAAATGTTGAGAGCCCACCCTCGCATATCCACAACACTGACTTTCCCATTCAAGATAAAGACATGAAAATGTGTCATCTGACAGTCTTCTACAATCGTTTGAAAGAGCTTTAAGAAACAATTTAACCAACAGAACGGGGACATGAACAACCAACACTGAACACAATAGCTTTCCCTTTTTTTTTTTTCTCTCTCGTTCTCTCTCCCATAAACTCAAAAAAAAAAAAAAGCTGACTGTTCATCTGAGCCAAATGAATTCTATTCAAAGAGGACACAAAACACCATCAATGCGAAGAGTGGCTCTCCCTGGCATTGTGGAAAATATTTCAGATTTTCCAATAACTAACTTAATCTAGCGGTTTCTTTCGACGAGTTCGGCCACACATCGACGCACACGTAACGCCACACACGGAGGAAAAGAAAAGCAAACTGTCCTAAGCTAGACCTTCTTTGGCTAACTTCACAGTTACAGAGCATAACGGCTCCATAAAACCCACGACAACGATTCACAAATTTCAAAAAATCACCCCTCACAACAATCAATCAATCAACTTTCAGAGGAAATCGCACAGAGGGGAAAGAAAATCACTGGGACTCTGGGATCGCCTACATGATCTACACACATAAAACCAACTTAGGAGAAATGATAAAAGCAAACAATCAACAAAAACCTGCCCTGGAAAACTAAGAGCCGAGTGGACACTACAGAACTTGAGCCCCAGTTACAGCCTCTAGACTGACTGAGCCAACTTGTATGTTAACGCCTGCAAAGTGAGAGCCCTCAACCAATGCTTTTCCCGACACGGCTAGAACCTAAACGAAACCATCCGACATGAGCGGCAAACTGATTCTGCATTTAAACTCAGCCAATCAAATCATTTGCTACTCAGGCTACTTTCATGCATATTCCGATGACGACGCTAGTTTCACCCGCGCTCACCGTGCAAAAGTTCCTGCTTGCATTTGGTTTCCGCACTGCTGTCAGTCAGCGTCGCCCTTGGGTTAATTTCCCTGTCCAAAGCATTGCTACGCCACGGCGGAAAGTGTGCACAGGCATTTGTGCATGATGTCATGAGCACTGATGGCACGTCATCATGACTGCCAGTTCAGAGCGGTACGCTTCAAAGTGTCAAAGTGTCAAATTATGGCATGGCTGCAACCTGGGCAGAAAACGTGTAGTGTTCACCCGACCTGAAGCTTAGCATACAAAAAAAACTTAAGAGCAAAAAAGAAAAGACTAGCCCCTCTTTAATATGACTCATTTCCATCCACAGACTCAAAAACCTGATTAGGATTGTTGGAAACAAAAAAAAAAAAATGTAGTACTTGTTTATTTGCTTTAAAAAATAAGAAGGAAAAAAGGGGTTATAAGTCGATATATATGCTGCAAAAACTAAATTAATAGAAAGGATAAAAAGGAGAAAATAAATGATTTTTTTTTCGCGTCATAATCGTGATGCTTCTCTGCCACCCGCTGCCATGCCGCCATCATGGAGACTGTTGGCATGACAACGGAAACTATCATCATAAAATGGTACAGTAGTAGAGATAGCTAGACCATGAGGGGGCAGGCTCTCCCGGGAAGAGGTCCGCGGAGAGGTCCAGTGACTGGTCATGCGGCTCGCTGTCAGGAATAATGGTTGTAGGGGGGGAGAGGGTGCCCGATGCCGTTCTGGTAGTGGTGGTGCTGGCGATGGGCGATGTACTCCGCGTAGCTCATGGTCATCTTTTCGCTACGGTACCTGGAAGAGCAAGAAGAAGAAAAAAAAGGGTGAAGCATAATGGTATTGATATTAAGTACATGTGTACAGGTATGGGCAGGCCATATTTAACAAAGACTAATAATAGTAAGATTTTTTTTTTTACTTTCTGTACTTCCTGTAATACAGGATGAACACTGGAAGCTATCATTTTTTAAACCTCCGTCTTGTCCTCTCACCATAAAGCCTCCGACAATCAATTAGCCGCAGCATTCATGCGTTTCGGCCTAGATAGCAGATAGTGGCTGTGCTGTGAAGGCGAGGCTGTGGAGGAAGCCCTGAAGGGTGGGGCTGTCTTGTTTTCAAAACAGCTAGCAACAGCTAATATCGCCAAAATCAGTGACCCAATCTCTGACAACAGTGGATGAGGCCTGGAAACGAACGAAGCCACATTCACACCATCAGGACAGTTAAGGCCAAACTCCTCAGTGGCTTTTTTCCCCCAGTGGAAAGAGCACTCCCTGTCTCCATCGCAGCCTGACAACAAAGCTAAGTTTTGTCCTCCTCTGGTCGAGCATCAATATTTTACCTCCTATACTCCTAAATCATTCAGCATCTGAAAGAGCATTCCGGGTGTTCATGCATGTAGGCTTTGTGCTGGCAGAGCCATGGCAGGGGACACCTGTGCATGCATGAGCATAAGCCAGAAGGACCCAGGAGTGTTGGAACGATGCCCCGCTTAAGTTTTTGAGAAGGTTGGAGAAAATTGAGGAGCGACAGAGATGACGCTAGAGCAAGTGAACAGTCCTTGCGCTTCACTAGAAGCTAGATTGAGGCTTGTCGTTTGGCTTTAGTCCCTCACCCGCCAGCAGGCGAGGCTTCAGGCCCTTCCACACTTGAGCTTCTGTCGGGTCTCCTCCAGGTTAGAGCTTTGCTCTTGTAAGAACATGAAACGGAAAAGCAGATCGCTTTGGAAAATGACCAAACTGCAGTGGTGGAAAGGATCAAAGCAACTCGCACCATATCCGATCAGCAGCGATCTGCTTTGGGAATATTAATGAGCCTTAAAAGAGAAAAAAATGAACTATTAGGGATGAGCCTAGTGTACACACAGAAGAGTCATGCAAATGTTCGGCTTTAGCTGAGAGAAAGGACAAGGTTACACTGCATGTTTGAGAGATTTGACATAACATTCTTTTAATGTATAACATGAAAAAGGAAGACCTCCAGAACTAGATATACTATCAATCGGATCCATATTTAACTTTGGAAAAAATATTTGTCTTTGGAAAAACAGTCATGGTGCACACACTAAAGCAAGGGCCATTTTACTGTGACGTTCTAAATGATGTCACAGAATTGGACTAGTTTTGGACGTCGAGCAGAATTGGACTAGTTTTACGTACTTTCAAGTGTGGAGAAAACCTCAAGCTTTGTGGCTTGGTTCTCTCTTATCTTATTATATTAGATTTGGTAATCTGCATTATGATATCCCTGGCTAATAAAACAGAAACGAAAAATACAGTATTCACTGTGTGTGTGTGTGTGTGTATATATATATATATATATATATATATATATATATATATATATATACATACTTATTTTACTTTAAGCATCTGCTCCCTGCCTTGCCTATTTTTCTGCACATTTTTCCTGCTCCCAACATACCTGACCCAACTAAAATGGTCAAGACAGCAGTAGTCCACAAACAGGGTTGGAAACCTGTGGCCCAGTTTTGAATATTGCTTCAGACTATTAGTGTTTCTTACCGTGATAGAGGTCACATGACTTCTGTAAATAATCAAGGTTAAAATCCAAATATAACGTGGGGACATAACTAGTCATATGGAATATACAACATTTTATTAAAGCATCTGAATTGTTAAATGTGTTGGAACAGACCTTTTAGAGGCTGGAGGTCAAGACTGGAGAGGTGAAGACCTGCCCAAGCCAGCCACCGCCTCTTTTTCTAAACTGCCACCGACGCAACGTCACCGTCCAAACAACACTCCATGAGGAAAGCTGTGTACCTAGCTCTGCACTGGCCAACCGACAGTGCCATCTACCCACCCTGGAGTGAGAAAGGCCTCTTGGGGACCATCAAATGCAATCCCCCAATGACCCATTTTCTTTTCATTTGGACCGCCAATTACCCAACCTATGCCGTTCTACCTTAATCACATGCAATGCTCTCAAAACTGGAAGAGGCACACGCCTCCTCCACAGTGCCTCTTTTTCTGAACTGCCGCCTGCCAACAGACAGTGCCATCTACCCACCCTGGTGAAAGCAAGGCCAAACATGCTCTCTTGGGGCCCCAGCTGCTTCAAACTAGCGATCCTCTGGTCATAGTGACCATGCCTTATTCCGCTGGACCACTTAGGGCACCCTAACAACAACAACAAAAACAAAAACTACTTCTAGAATGGGCTGGATTTGTCTCAAGCACTAATCCAGCACACCAGCTATTTGTACATGAGGTCACACGTACACACATTCACAAATTGCCAGGTGACGCATCCAGATGTTCAGTATATTAGGTACTGTAAGAAACTTCCCATATATTTTAAAGGGTCTATGACATGTGTGCCACCATGGGCTCTTAAGGGTTAAAACAGTGGTTCTTAATCTGGTCAGGGCTCAGAAGGCCCAGAACCCAGACAGTTCAGATCTTTGCTCCAACAATGATAATGTCCCTAAAGACCAATTTGAGCACCACTGCAGGGACCAACAAAGGCTCTATAAGCTTTGTACTAATGTAGGACAGGGCCTTTTCCCCAAAAGCTTCACAACTTAAAGACCACCTAAGCTTTAAAAGGAGATGAAAATGACACTTGCTCTGTTTCACAAGGCCTTAAATGGCCCACTGAATATGACGTACATTAGTGCCTCAAGCTCATCAAGTGCCTCACAACACTACAAATAACACTGATACGGTCTTCAGTGTCTCCTTAAATGAAATTGAGAAGTGGGGAAGAAGTTCAGTCAGGGTCCGTTTAACCAGGCACGATGCGCAAGAAACCAAACAGGCCGTGGATTAAGGCCCCCCGAGTAGCATGTATTGGCCAGGACACAGAAGCAAGGTCATCTTGACAGTTTGCCCCGAAGCAAGCTGAGCAATCGCAACGACTCAGACGCCAGCCTTTGATGTCATAGCACGCAAAGTCCCGCTTGGTCGAGTGGGAGAAGCGCACGCAGGTGCAAGCGATGGATCAGGGGTAAGTGCTCTGCTCTGTGTGGTTAATCAAGACTCTTTCCAGGAGATTTAAAAGAGGCACTGATGTGCACAGCTGGTCATGCGGTCACATGAAGTCATGAGAAATGAGACAGAAATGCACAGAGTCTGTGGTGATGTTTGTTGTGCATCGTCCTATTACAAATTCCCTCTTGGTGCCAACTTCTGAGTTCAGGAAGAGTACAGGCAGGCACTTCAATGGTTTTGATAAAAGTGCTTTCACATTGCGCAGTTCTCACCTTCTCTTGCAAGTTCACACAATCTCACGGTGCTAGGCGAATGCAGATGTGTCTGCGAATACTGAGCAGTAATTATCAAGATGGGTGAGGGGGATGGGTACTGCTCTGGTGTGATGGTATGAACAGAACTGTCTTTAATGCCACTTTTAACGACCTGCAGGCCTTCACTACGCTCAGTACTTCTGAATGATGCTTGAAGACATGTAATCTCTCCCTGGCCTAGACGTCTGCGATGTCTTAAAGGATTATATATTACTTTATACACTTCGAACAAAAGGGTTCTATAAAATACTGAAAAGGGGTTCGTTGACTTGTAACAATAGAGGAGAAGCAAAGACTTTTAAAAAACTTTTAATGGAAGTCCATGTAAAAAGATTTTATTCCAAGCTATTTTGGAGTATTTCTATTGGTCCATTTGGACAAAAACGGACAGCAGATATATAGAATTATCTACAAAAGGTTTTCCACCAATGTAAAGAGCCTTTTAAGCAGAATCATGTGTCCTACATCCTTCATATCTCTCGACACTCACGGTTTGTCGATTTGCAACTGTAGTTCTGAAATAACTGAAGCACTGCAGGAGCATTTCTGACATCCCTCCGACTTCCATTCTAATGTCCTATACTTAATACAGGTCCATCCTTTGATTCCTGTAATGTAAAGTTCTTGCCTCACCTTCTCCCCATCTGCTCCCCGTTCCTCAGTTTTACAGCTGCTCATCATAAAAGACGATCCCAAGCTCTGCGTTTTCTCCTCTCTAGCAGTAAAAACGGTCTAATCTCACACTACAACCATACGCAGTGGCATGTAAATCTGACTTGACCTGACATTTCATTGTTCTCCTGATAATACGACTGGACACAGTGTGTGAACGCAGTAAGGAATCAGTAAGGAAGTAAGAATGGCCTTACCTGGTCAATTTGATGGTCTTCCTGAAGTCATTTGTGATGGGGGCTTTGTAACCTCCCTTTCGAAGTAAGGAATCTATGGTCTGAATGTGGTCCCATCCTGTAGGGCACAGGCAACATTAATGAAGGACACTGAACTTCTTACATATCTGCAGTTTAAAGGATAATACTGCAAATGAGACTTAAAAACAAAGGTGCTAGAAAGGGTTCTTTGAACGCTGCCACAGAAGCACCACTTTTGATTCCATAAAGAGCCACACATGGTCCTTCAAGGAACCAAAAGTGGTCTGTAGCAACTTTCACTTTTAGAGTGTATCTAAACATCCTACGTATGGTGAAGTGAGCAAAGTCGGAGCAGGGCCACAGGTAGACCGACCAGCTCTGTTCTCGCTCTCTGCGTGTGTTGGCCGGTAGGTTCTGGCAGGGATTTTAATCTTCTCACCTTGCTCCTTCGCAACCTCTGGCAGGTAGGTGGCGGTGCGCTTTGATCCTTTTTCATTGAAAAATTCTATCCTAATGCCGTGAACACCCACCTAGGAGAGCGGGGAAAGATAAAAGAGGATGGAAAAAGTGAGCAACGACTGTCAGAACGTCACACCCCGACACCTGATATGTGAGTAAAAGGTTAATTATACACATTTCAAAATCACAAGCGTCACCCTCTAAACATACTGATCAGAATAATGCTGGGCAGGTTTCACACGCACTGGTGAAGGTTTCTCATTAAATACTGTCTTCCTACACTTGAGGGGGCTCTGTCTTGTGACAGTAGAGCTTATGATGATGGGGGGGGGGGAGTACTGCTTTAATCAGTCATGATCCAAACCCTACCAACACACAGACTGAGGGGCACTAACATTACAGTGCATTCATGGCTTTCACAACTAAGGACCTCTAGGGACCTCTAGGGACATACAGAAAGAATGTGATTAGTTGTAAAGGCCAATGAAAGAGGACCTGCGGCACAGTCACGCCACCTATAGCCTTGCACTCCATTAAAACGCTGATGCATTCCCATTAAACACACTGCCGCACTAGGTATACATTCTATTCTACTTTAATGACGCAGAGACATACGGCACCGGCCACCAGCGTTAAAATGTCCTGTAAAGAAAGTGGGGCTACTGCCCTTTTGGAAAACATCTTCCAGAAACAAAAACACTGAAGGCTAAAGCTTCTTCTTGAGGCTTCGTATTCCAATTTTCCATTCCACCCTAAAAGCAACAGATACATTAAAAGGCCTTAATGCACAATGCCACACAAAAGTAGACAAACGCACTGGGCTCAAACTGGGTCAACATGAATCCATCCACCTCAGGCCAAGCAAGAGCTGGACAATGTTCTGGGGCTAACTGCGGCTTCATAAATGGAGTGTTTTTCGGGAATCGAGCAACATCTTCCTCAACAGGAAAGGGGGATTAAAAGCCACAGAGTTGGCAAACGGATTACGGACAAGCGAAACAGGCACAAAGAAAAAGGTACATCTTGTGACGCTCGTGTCGGCTTCTGAAGCAGCGCAGTCGGACTGAGGCAGGATTAGAGCGAGCGCTGAATGGGGAGGGGGTGGAGGAGCTGGGGACTGAATGGAGGGACAGGATGCGAGCCCAGCGGTGGGCCTGGGGTAACAATGAGGCGGACAGGGTCAGGAATTGTTCTCTCTGTGGTTAGCTACTGGGATACGCACACACGCACGCACACGTCATGGCTCCACACCCTGGGGGCGCTTGTCGGTCTTTGCCACTGTGGGTCACTGAGGACAGCCAGTGTCCGCGCAAGCATTCGCGGAGTGCAGACGTGCGAGTGCGAGCGCATGTGTGAAAGTGAATCATCAGCGCTGGAGGTGTAATGCCAGGCTTAGCCTATGGGGCCACACATTTCATTAGGATGGGAGGACGCAGCGAGCGGCTAATGTGGCAAAGCCTCTTTTCTCCCTCTGTGGCCTGATGGCTGCCTCTTCAGGCTGGGGGATTTGATGCCCAATCCAGAGGGAAAGTGAGGGAGAGTAAAACCGCTGCAGCCGAGGTTCGCTGGTGAGAGTGTCCGCGAGAGCACGAGCATGCGCGAGAGTGTCTGTCTCCAACACCGCCATTTAAACGTCTTTAAAAGGGTTCATTCAATCCAGTCCCCAGTTAGCTACATGCTACCTACTCTAGCTGACGGTAGCTACATGCTACCTACTCTAGCTGACGGTAGCTACATGCTACCTACTCTAGCTGACGGTAGCTACATGCTACCTACTCTAGCTGACGGTAGCTGCATGCTACCTACTCTTGCTGACGGTAGCTGCATGCTACCTACTCTTGCTGACGGTAGCTACATGCTAGCTGCATGCTACCTACTCTTGCTGACGGTAGCTACATGCTACCTACTCTAGCTGACGGTAGCTACATGCTAACTACATGCTACCTACTCTAGCTGACGGTAGCTACATGCTAACTACATGCTAGCTACTCTTGCTGACGGTAGCTACATGCTAGCTACTCTTGCTGACGGTAGCTACATGCTAGCTACTCTTGCTGACGGTAGCTACATGCTAGCTACTCTTGCTGACGGTAGCTACATGCTAGCTACTCTTGCTGACGGTAGCTACATGCTAGCTACTCTTGCTGACGGTAGCTACATGCTAGCTACATGTTACCTACTCTAGCTGACGGTAGCTACATGCTAGCTACATGCTAGCTACTCTAGCTGACGGTAGCTACATGCTAGCTACTCATGCCAACCACTCTAGCTGACGTTCTCCACATGCCAACCACTCTAGCTGACGTTCTCCACATGCCAACCACTCTAGCTGACGTTCTCCACATGCCAACCACTCTAGCTGACGTTCTCCACATGCCAACCACTCTAGCTGACGTTCTCCACATGCCAACCACTCTAGCTGACGTTCTCCACATGCCAACCACTCTAGCTGACGTTCTCCACATGCTAACTAGATTCAGAAATTATGAAAATCTATATTTTTGGAGTAATGTTGCCACATTGCCACAACATTCATTTCAGCTGAAGTCAGTGTCTTGTTTCCCGCCCCTGTGTTGCCTCTTCCTGTGGAACTCTAATGGTTCAGTGAAAATCAAAATGCATATCCAGATTTCCTAGCCAAGCGAGGCAGGCCAGAACACAGCAGGTCATTTGAGGCTTTCAGTTCAATACATGTGTGCATCAACCAAATGCATCCAGCAGTCCAAAGAAAATGAAGCTGGATGTTTCAGCTGCTTGTTAGAGTTAGAGCCTGGTTAGCAAGACTTATGTTGTGTGTAACTGTGTGCATCCCAGTGAAAGGCTGTTTAAGGGCAAGGATGCTCAGACACTCAAAGCAGACCTGACCATTAATCTCAGGTCTTCTGATGTTTCCACTCTGCCGTTCCACCAACGTCCTCCAGCATTCTCAAATTCAGTCCAAGAAAGATGAAGGAAGCCAATATGATAATAGGATACATATTCAGAGAGGCCAGATGGACGCGAGACACATCCGGGACAGCCTGAGCAGTGCGGCTCAGAAGCTGAGAAGAGAGTCGAGCGCTGGTTTCTCGCTCACTGTTGATCTACGGAGTTTTAAAACCTTCTGTGGATCGCAACACACTCTGCGGGGAATACCTCCTCAGCGGAATTACCCAAGGGTGGACACAACACCTGTCTCCATCTGCCACCTTCAGACATGCAGCAGTAGAACTGAGACAGGCCTGCAGGGAACGCGACTAATTACAGCGCTCACAGACAGCAGTTTCGCTCCGAAAGTGCCTCATTCTTTGATTCATGGAATACTGTCTCCATGATGTCTTTGGGTAATAGCATTTCAAACAGTTTCCTTCAGACCTATTAACAAAGCAGAAGACGCTTTGGGGAAACCATTGGAGTCTCCAATACTGACAGCAGCTGAAAATTGCTGTAGATCTCAGTACCTAGACATCAGTGAAATGTCAGATCTGTCTGACAGCCTTGACTTATTAATTTTATTATATATATATATTTTTTTTTTTTTTTTTTTTTTTTTTTTCAGATATTACAGATTATTTTTTTATTCTCTTTTTTATTTGTTAATGTATGTTTTACTTGATAAACTTTAAAATATAATAAAGAAAGAATGAAATAAATAACATGCAAGCATTATATGTTTAGGATTATGCAGCAAACATAATTAATATATAATTTTTAAAATTTCAATTAAAACAATCTAATATGAGCAATTTAACTTTGCCATCTAATTCAGAAATGTGTCTGAACAGCAGTGAAATATACAGATAACCAAACAACTGTGCTAGACAGATCATTCTTACCATTCATTTATTTTCATTATTATTACTGTGATCAACTATTTCTGGTTCAATGATAATCACAATTATTTTTTTTATTATACATGTATTTTGTATGACTGGAAGTGCTGCTAGCCTACTGTCTCTAGCAACACATTAGTGCTAAGCGTTTGTGCTGTTAGTGATGCGCCTAAATTACACCACCCTCATTTTAGTTCTGCACTTTTTTTCTTTTGCCCCCTCTGGTAAGACGTGTTTAAAAAACAGATTGTAGGACGGATTTAAAACATTGGTACACTGGTTGATTTAGCTCAGTGCCAATTGTGGTAAATCGGGGTTACAATTCTGAGTGTGTGAGCTCGCACTGCATTTAAATGCTGCCAGAGTAAAAACTCTGGAACAAGGGTTGGCAACTCAAAAGAGGGAAAGAGCCATTTTGTTCCATTTCAACAACAATAATAAATAAAGAAAGAAAGAAAGAAATAAAGTCACACCATCATGGAAGCCATGCTTCTTTTGTTTTTGGCTTTCGTAGAATCTTAGCAGTGTATGATTTTCCCACTTGAGGTTTACAGTTGACCCCCCCCCCCAAAAAAAAACATGGACATTTGGTACAACCAAATGCAACACTTGCATCTCTTCTGGTTTAATCCGGATATTGCTTCTCTGGCCATATCTGATTGTCGAAGCGCTTCAGTAAAAGCGCAGTGAAGCGCTACTGCGAAGCGCTTCAGTGAAACTTTTGAACGTACTAATGGATGATTTAATACACTGCTGCACAGCATACTTACATAGAACGTGCTGCTGCGCGAGTGCCAGGGAACAACAGAATTACGTTCATTTCACGCCCCACTTGCATAGATTTAATGGAATACAACTTTCAACTTCATTCACTGGATGATCTGGAAATTTCAGACAGTGTGCAGTGTGGAAAAGCCATGTACTGCCGAGCCAAACTCTTGCTACGATATACTGGGGAAATACTTGGGTATGTTTAAAAGCTGACACACACAACACAACACAACACAACACAACACAACACAACACAACACAACACAACACAACACAACACAACACAACACAACACAACACAACACAATAACATTTATGTGCAGAAAACTAAATGTAAAATGCTTGGGAAGTCTTAGTCTTTGAGATTTGTAATTACTACTATTAAATGTAAAAAAAAGACAATAAAAGCAAGTAAAATCAAGTTAAATATAATATAATAAATCTCCAATATTGCTCAAGGGAATAAAAAAGGGTTCAAAAAATAATACTTAATAGCACACATGGTGAAAGAAAAGAAAAAAAATGAAATAAATAAATACAAACAGGCATTCTGGCATTACAAAGAAACTGAAACTGGAGTCAGTAATAAAGACCCATCCATAGCTAACAGCAGAACAGGAGTTCGTGTTCTCTACTGTTTCAGGTGACTTTAAAGAAAGCATATGCCAGGCTTCACCTTCCCAGTGCTGGTAGCATTGTTTAATAGGGAAAGTCCTAACTAGCCAGTGGGAATTTGAATAGTGGAAGAAGCTAAGGGGATCCTAAGCCACTGGCTACAATACCCCCATGTTACGTTATGTTTCTAACAGGCTAATGTTCTCTGGATGTAGGTGAACAATGTACGATGACTCCATTATGAAGAACGCTCACTGCTTATGATGGCTGGACTGCTGGTGGCAGGCCCTTACCTCCCAGTCTAGGTAATCGCCAACATCCTCAAAGTTGGTGAGCAGAGACACTGAGCAGAAGAGGCGCGGCAGCTCGTCCCTCGTCATAGGGGGAAAGCGGCTGTCTTTAAGGGCACTGCAGAGGGGAGAGGAAGAGAATTGGTCATTTGGGACACAGTCTCAGTTGTTGCATTTGATGTTGTGGAGGCTTATTTGACTATTTCATAGCAAATTCAGCACAGAAAACCTAACCTGACGTAGATAATTACAAACAAAAGTGGGAACCGAAGCATGAAATTGAAGCCGAGGAGAGCAAGCTAACCAGTCACACTTTTTTTTTTTTTTTGGGGGGGACAATTTGAGAAACAAATTTGGCATACTGAAGTGACAGAAGACTATTTCCGTGCTCACACAGGCTTTAAACTGAATTCTGACCTTGAATAAGATGGAGAAGGGGGTTCCATGAGAGAAATAGCAGGCAAGAAATATACAGTGAGTGATTAGAAGCTATACAGCTGAGAAAATCCTCTGTATAATAACCTGTAATTTTCCATGAAGATTATTATTATTTTGACTCTGATCAAGATCACATAATTTTTGCAAGGAAGAAGGTGAACAGCTGCATAAAGTGTGATTTTAAATGCTGCATGGATCTCTGAATGAATCTTAAATGGGTGCCGCCACTATGATCAGAGGAACGCCGGTTCGAATCCCGGTCATGCTGCTAGCCATCGCCAGCCGAGGCCCCCAAAGAGCACAACTGGCCTTGCTCTCTCTAGGGTGGGTAGATGGCACTCTCGCCACATTGCTGCACTGCTTTCCTCCAGGCGCGTTGGTTGCCTGGTGATGTTGCATTGGCGGAAGTCAATGTGAGGGGTCTCGTGTGTCATGGGGAGGGGGGGATACGTACGGGTTGAGTAATTGGTGGTCCAAATTGGGGAGAAAATGGGTGAAAATTTGATAAATTAATTAAAACAAAACTGTAAATTGCCCTTCAGCTGGAAAGGCATCTTTCCTTCATTACGAGTTTACTAGTTAAAAGCCATGAATACTTCAATGCACACTTTCATGTATTAGGGTACGTAGAGTATACTTGTGGGATAGTGCTGTTGGTCTGCACCGAAGCAGAAAACGTTGTCATACATGAGTTACAGGAGTTCTTTCCCGCAACCAAAAAGTCTCACACCCTTTCAAATTCCTAATCTTCCTAATATTTACACTGAAGGTTCAGATGCTTCTGATTTTGCTGTAGTATATCTAGCCCGCACCCCCCCCCACCCACACACACACAAACAGTTGCAGTAGGCATGCACTCCCTCACCCCTCTGCTGACTCGACATCTCCACATGCCTCTCCCTATGGCAAGGCGAAGAGTGTAAGCCATGCATAAGGGACTGAGCCTTCTGTCCTCACTCCAATCTTTAATAAGCCAGTGTCAGTCAAGGGGCTCTCAGCGCGCAGCTCCGCAGCCTGGCCCTCCGGCGTGAGCTCACACAGAACAGAGACTAATCACAGACAGCCTCAGCTCACACACTGCCAGTCAGCGCCACAAACGCATGGGTCACCAACGGCCCACGGAGACAGCTGCACTCCCACAGAGTGGAGTACAAACACACATTAGCCACAAACGGTCAGGAACTGTACAAATAGTAGTGGCGCAGCGTGTGTGTGTGTGTGTAGGTGTAGTAATATACTATTAAACGTCCCTTAGGCTGTTTTCAGCTCGTTCCTTAGCTGGACTACTTTCTGCTTTTTGTGAAAGTGCATCTTTTTCATTTGGTTGGGTTGGTTTTAGACCACAGTAGCTAAACCACACCATATTATACACCCACCCCATGAGACAGCTCATATTGGCTTTGCATGAAAAAAATAAAATAAATAAAAATCTGAATGATGAAAAATTATTAGCATGCAGTTCTCTGTTCTCCACAAGACACACTATGCAGGTTAACAACATGTTTACACCCCTAACATAACATCTAGTAGACCATGTGCAATGTAATGCAGAACCAACATCCACCAGGAAACCTAAAGCTGAAGGCC
This sequence comes from Salminus brasiliensis, assembly GCF_030463535.1. Classification (NCBI taxonomy): domain Eukaryota; kingdom Metazoa; phylum Chordata; class Actinopteri; order Characiformes; family Bryconidae; genus Salminus; species Salminus brasiliensis. The sequence continues at coordinate 24,423,637 of NC_132895.1, forward strand.
AATAGCGTGTCAGGAACATATTGTGAGCAGCTTAGCTCTCGCTGACTATGGCGAGTGCAAATGACAAGAGCCAGAGAATTCGACTGCTTTTTCAAATCAGCAAGGCTGTTTTCTTCTACAGCGCTGGGCAATTCTTACTCATATGCAAATTTAATAGTTTTACCCTTCTTTTTATTTTGCATTTTTATAACATCAGTGATCCAGTTCAGTTTTGTAGCCAACTGTGGTGTATTTTCTCATCAGCTCTACATAAAAAATAAAAAAAAAAGACCTATGGGAGTGTGTGTGTTTTCACTACTGACCTTTTGCTTATTCAAAGTAAAGGAAAGGGAAATCTAGCCTATCTGGGGGTTTGGCAGATTTGAAGACATTGACATTGTGTGTTAAAGCAGTTTCAGGACAACGAGACCCCCGAAATTCTCCACTCACTTCTATTTAAACTTTAGGGCACGTTTTTCCTCCGAGGACTTGATGTGCTGTGTCTATATGGCCAGAGCATGACCAAAAGCCAATCAATCAAGAGGTTTCAAACAAAGGCAAGCAAATCTCACTACACGAAGTCCAAATACGCTCAAAACAGGAACGGCCTGGTGCCTGACTAGACTACTCTGCTACAGCAGGGATGGGGGGATGAATATGAAGTGATGGAACCAGGCAGGAAGCAGGGCAGTGCGCTGCGTTCTCATGGCTTATATCACCCAGCAAGCGAGGCCTCGATGTAATTAACTTTATCTGAGAGCAACATGATGGCCTGATAAGCAAAGAGGAGCTGACAGAGGGAGCAGGTACAGTACATGAGGATGAGGAGAGAGCGAACGAACGAGCGCCAGAGAGAGAGAGAGAGAGAGAGAGAGAGAGAGAGAGAGAGAGAGAGAGAGAGAGAGAGAGAGAGATACGTTTGGGTAAAAGTCATCTCAATTAAGCTTTGTCTGTATCTGAGGGAGCATGCATGTAGTCCAGGAATCGATGCAATCTTCAGTAGCATGGTAGAAAATTCCCCTTATAAACGGTGCCTAGAATCCATCTCTACCTCATACGCAACACCTCATAGAGCAGCAGTCCATCAATCAGTCTCCGCAACTTTGGATAAGTCATTGCATCCGGGCTCATTACCGGGAAAAAGTGGGCTGTTTTTTGGAGCAGGGGTCTATTTCACGCATAGCTGCTTCATAGATCCATCAGAACGAAAAGCACAACAAGCAACGGTCAGGGGGGAGGAGCAGGGTGTACTGCTAGAGCCAGTTAGACGACAGAACAATGGCTGAACATCCAACTCCGTTTCCCAGTCTCATTAGCTTTCCATTCACTACTGCGACAGACGTTCCTTCACGGTCAAAGGAAACCCTCATAACTCCACACGTGAGAACATTTCCTCACTAATGGAGCGACAGATGTCCTGAAAAGCAAACCTTTCAGGACTTCATGAACGCATTCCCACAAACGAAGACTACCTTGTTTTTGCCGATCTGAGGACACCAACAGTATGCTAAATAAGCAGAATGTCAGCTTGTCACTGAACAGGAATATCTGACCCTTTCAAATGCTCCGAAAGCTCAGAAAGTGAAGCGACTGGTCGGCAACATGGCGCCCCCATTATTCTTTATCAAGAACCTCCGCAAAAGGTCACGTCAGGTGGGGCCTGACGAAAGGTGGCCAAGTCTGTTTAATGACTTGTGCTTGAGCGGCAAAAGGGATTGAAGCTCAGCATTTTGCGAGGCCTGATGTGACATTTGAACGAGTGATAAAAGAGAGCCAAAATGAAGTCCAAAGCCATGAAAGTCTAAATTCAGCAACGGGCTGATTACTCATTTCAGACCACAGGGACAAAAGGAGGACGGACAAGCAGCAGAGGTCCTCACCCAGGACTGCAATCTGTGTGTCTATATCCTGTTAATAAACAGAATGATCAATCAGCTGATCTCACCGTTATTCTGTTTTTCTTTAACTGCTCGACAGAACAACTGAAGTCATATCATCTCCAGTGTTGATCATACGGATCATGTGAATATTGAAGAGTACAGATTGAACAGATTAGGGATGTCCCAATCAGGTTATTTTCACCACAATCCAATCAGTTCCTTTAAATAATGAGGCTTGCAGACTACTGACGTGAAGTAGCCGGTTTATAGATGGTGAATGTGCTGTGATTTGTATTTCTATAGTGTGTGTGTGTGTGTGTGTGTGTGTCTGTATTAGCATAAGCGTTATCCCTCTCGGATCTGAATGGGCTCTTCAGTGCTGGTTTTAAAACAGTCAATCAGAGCGGTTCAGTGATGGTTTCATAAAGGTTCAGATATTGTGGTCTGTTTTCATGTCTCCACACTGCGGACTCTAAACTCCTTTATTTACCTTCTGAGAACATCTGCACTGCTGCCGGCTGGACAATAATGTCTTTGTTAATGGCACCTTAAGCACACCAGATGGCGCTCTGAACCCTGTGGTCAATTAATATATATATATATATATATATATATATATATATATATATATATATATATATATATAATAACTTCAATAAGGAGCAATTGAATGCATTTATTCCATATTTACATTATTTTGATGTCTACCTAGAAGGCTTTGATTGGGCAAAATGCCCAGATGTGGTTTTACACACCCATTTAAATACCTATGATTTGGCCTGTGAGGTTAGCTAGCTGCAGTGATAGTGGAAAAAGCCGTTAGTCTAGCACAGGCACCTGCTTGCTATTCGCTTCAAAATGACCAGCATCAACACCAAAACTTCAGAAAGTGACTTTGAGGTCTTTGGGTTTTTTTGCTACTGGGTTGGGTTTATATAAATATTTGGAGTCAATATGGTAAAGTAACAGTTACTGTAACAGTTTTGGGGTTTTAGAAACAGGACTCTTTTACAGCGCCTTTTTGGTTATGCTGGATTCCCTTTTTTTTTTTTTTTAACAAAGACAGTGTTTGAGGTTTATTGCCCGTCATGTACCGAACTCTCAACTACGCAAAGGTAAACGCGGTCTTCCATTCCAGGGTCTCTCTCTACAAAGGACAGATTGCTGCGGCTGTTCATGCCTTGATGGCATGACACAGTGACGACCGTTTGCATCACTCTAAACCCACACTAGCAGAAAAGCACATACTGAACCTCCAGGTCCTCTAGAAAGTCAATGGAATAATGAACTTCAAATATAACACTTACATCACATCCAAGTGTCTAACTGGACAGTTTGGGCTTCATGACTCATCAAGACCCACGCCTGCCAGCGAAGCAGAGCTTCACCATTGTTCACCAGCATTAATAAGCACACTTGATATATAATAATGCTGATTGAGACCATCCTTAAAAAGTGAGAACCAATTATCTCTGCCCCCCTGGATCCCACAAGCAGCACTACATCAGTGCTTCATCACTCAATCTGCCTAGCAATTGGCACCAATACGTACCTTCCCCAAACTTCTCTGCTGTTCTTAGTCAAGATATTCAAACGTCTTCACTGGAGAGAGGAAGAAAGAGACACACCATATGTTGCAGGCAGTCAGCCTGCGTTTACGGGCAAAATCTGAAGTCTAGCAATGCGTCAGTTTAATAGGGTAATGTGCACCAATGGAACGTCATTTATCAGGCGTCAGAAGGAGTGTGTGAAGATCTGTGTAGAAGTAAAGCAGCTCTTCACACCTGGCAGTAATGTGTGTTTTTAGTGATCGGATTATGCTTGGATTTCACTTCTCCCCATAAAAAGCCAGGTGTAAACATTCCCAAGCTGTATTGTGATCGGATAACTCTCGGGAGTAACATTCAGAGGCGGTCAGAGACAGATCTAGTCAACATTTAATACAAGTATTAACGAAAAGAGTTTTCGGTGATCGGATTCTGATTCTGTCAGACAAGCAGAAATACGTCTGTCGCCAGTAGATGAGAGCAGTATTACAAAGTTTATTGCCTGGTGGTTTAAAGTCTTTCCCATTTTCTGACTGAGACGTCATGGGAATGCAAGAACCGTCTAGTGTTCCACCGCGTTGTGGAACCACCATCGTTCCTCTAAACTCTTCAGTCTCCCATAGTAGGATAATCTGATAAACCGCTGTTTGCAGGAAGTACTACATTAATCACTGCTGGCATTCTTTTTACGCAGGGAGGCAAAAATGGAGTCTGAGAAAAGTGTATCCTAGCGCACTTCATGCATAAATTTAGCCCACACAGCTGATCAACCAATAGCAATGCAATACTAGCTGATAAGTTTCTAGATCAGAGATGCTTAGCTAAATAGGTTTCCCCACTGTGCACAAACTGAAAGCATACATTCACACCTACAAATTCATGAAAATGCCAATGGGGGGGGTGGAGGGGGTGGGGGGCTTCAAGAGTGGCAGGGTTGACTCATGCCAGATGGACTGGTGTGAGCATTTCTGTAACTGCTGATCTCCTGGGATGTTCAGGAAAACAGTCTCCGGGGTTGCTCAGAACAGAAGGTGTAACACAGACCATCATCATCTAAAGAGCAGCAGTTCTGCAGATCAACGCCTTGTTGATGAGGTCAACAGAGATTGGCCAGTCTGGTTTGAGCGGACAGAAAGACCGCGGTACATCCGGTATCTAGATCAGCAGAACGGGACACTTGCAGTATGAAAGTCTACATGTCAACACGGGCTACAATCTCAACGGAATGCTTCCAACAATGTTTTGAGGCCCTGCTCAGTATTAGAACTGTGTTTCTACTAAAATGTTTGGGGTCTGTAATGGAGTAGAGTAAGGTTTTCATTTGCCTCTGTACACAGTTCTGGAAACTGAAGGTCACACACACACACACACACACTTTTACAGGAAGAGACATCAGCCAGCAGAATCAAGCAAATTTGATTCAGGAGATCTGCTGGTAATCTGGTCCATGTAGACTACAGCAAAATACGCCAAGTATGAAACAAGCACACTGAGCTAATCCACATGCTGCACATAGCCCACACTTCTAGTGCCTGAGCAGTGTTTTAAGACCTCTGGCTCTTTTTTTTTTTTTTTTTTTTTTTTTTTTTAAGCAGCTTAGGAACCAACAGCACCAGCAACAGAACTGGTGAATGAACTGGTCTACAGGCTAGAAGGATGGAGTAGCTGTCTGTAAAGTTGTCAGCATAGACACCAAGATTGCTGTTGTGCACTGATGGGCGTGGACAGCATTTCTCTGGACGGCAAACAAGTGGCAATTCTCATACAAATCATAAACCTCAGCGCTTTCTGGACTGGGAATAATTCCATGCATCATCATTAGGCTTGCTGCATTACCAGATCCCCTGGTTTCAATTTACAGCATCTGCCACCAATATCCTCAAGCTTCGAAAATTAGAGCCAGGCCTTGAAGCTCTTCGGTGGAGACGGGTTTATAGCTGGTTGTTTGCTTCTCTGCGTGTCACAAAGAGCTCAGATCAGATGCCACTTCAAAATGACAAGATGTCTGCTGGAGTAAGTTCTTCTGTGCTGAGCAATGTGTACGTCAGCTTTTCTCTGGAAGTTGCATAACTAAAAAAAATTCACGTACTGTCACGAGCTAGAAAACTGACAGGTCAGGAAGCGAACAAACAAAGCCTTAGATGTTTAAAGTCTGATTTTCTAAAAAAAAAAAAAAAAAAAAAACGCTCCAAGCAAAACTCCATTCTATTGTAATTGTACTTCTTTATATCTATTTCATAAAGATGTACGATTTCCCTAAATTCCTAACCTCACTTCTACCTATAACCAGGTCACTTACGCCGACTCGACGCCAAGTGGTTAACGTTCACGATGAAGCGGTTCCGATGCCATGAGCAAAAATACCAAGCCCTAGCGCTGGTTTCTTGCACAAGCTTTGATTTGCTGGCAGCATGGAAAAACCTCACCATCCTTATTTAATTCCGTTATCTCTCTCCATCTCTGTGCAAAAAGGGTTCTCAGAGTGTTCCTGAATAAAGGCACTGGCTCTATAAAGAACCTTGATAAAAAATGATTGGTGGAAAACATTTTAAATGGTTTCATAAGGCACAATGGAAGTAAAAAAAACCTTTTCCCCAGTGCTTTCCACTGTAGATTTCTTTTTGCTTACAGTGAACATTTGATCGATGATATTTTTTCCTTTCATTATCGTATATATTACAACAGACTGTGGAAACCTGACTTTCCTCCTCCCCATTTGCTTTTAAAACCACTTGGCAGTATTGATATAATTTGAAATGCAGTACCCAGCCCAAGGCCCACCACATTACCTTCTTGGAGTAGTACACCATAGCCCCCTTTTAAATGATCAACAGACTCAACTCTCTACAAATAGGACCAGGATGAAGGTTGGGATTTAATTTTGAAGTTAGTATTACAGCCAGGTTTAGGTTTTGGGGAAATGAAGGTAAACTGGCTGGAAGTAAAAGCTTTAACGTGCATTATAATTAAACAAGTCATAAGGGAATCCCCCGCAAGACCGTACCTCAATTCACTGCTGTGGGAAGTAACAAATGGCATCCATTCCCATTCAGGGAGGTTTTCCAGGTGCAGTGTCCCAATGACTAGGGGCTCACACACCTGCTACAGCTTAATAATTTAAGGCTTTCATTCACTCATTCTATTACCCAGTTAGCTTCCTTACAAAGGCTGCAGGATTGGCAATAAGCACACTCCAAGACTCTAGGGGTCCACAAAATTACAGCAGTCAATAAACGGCATGTTGATGAATCAAAGCATCCGTTTCACTTAAACCAAAGATTTCATGAACAGCTTCTTAAACCTATGTATAACATGCATAATGTCCAGGATGGAGAGCCACGGTTTTACTTGGGGGGGGGGGTATATAGCTAATGCTACAGTCCCCTTTGCACTGCACATCTGAATAATGACACTTGAAACATAAGGTGAAATATTTACTTCAAATAATATATATTTCAAATAATAATATATAATAAATGTTTACAGTCATTAATTGTTAATAGTCGACATTCATAAATGGGGTCATTCTCTAAAGTTTTAAATCTTTAAATAAATAATTCAGTTCCAGGCTCTTCACGTTGGCACCCGAGCTAGTAATTATCAGTTAGTATTTTTAGTCACAATCAACCACTATCTCAATGCTCTTCGCTGATCCACAGTTCACTCACCGTCATTCAAACGACATCATTTCACTGAATTAAAAGCCTGGGTGATCGACCCATTATCCTGTTCACGTCTTCCAGTAAGCAGTTAGAAACCAGAGCATGTCCATGCCAAGTGGACACCTTGAGAAATGCAAGGGAAGACTATAGTATGACCTTCTGTGAGGACACCCCTTCACGCTTTTCACACTGACTAAAGCTTGGCAAGACTGAATAATGCAAGAGGCTCAATATGGCAAATCTCACACGCACCTGCCCACACAAAACCTGGCAGTCACGCTACTGTAGGTGCTACTGAATGTGGAGAAGGGTGTGGTGAACACAGGAGGCAATCACAACCCTATACACAAACATGCACCAGAGCCGTTTTCGGAAGGAAATCTTTTTCCTAGGCTGAAACCAAAGTCGAGAAGGACGGTATCGCTGTGCAAGGCCGAGGTCATCACCTTGGATACCGAAGTAACCGCAGAAACAGGGAGTGGGCCATTTGAAAACCAGTCAAGATGGTGATGTCAGTACTGAGACCTAATGGCCCTGTAATGCTGCCAATGTTGAGGATCCAGTTATTTGGAGCGATCGACAAAAACCTACCCAATTTTATTCACATGGAGAAATGTGTGTCATTGAAGCACTGTTGTTTAAATGGAAATCTGCTCCCATTAATAAGATAAATCTTGCTCTTGTGGGCAAACAATACACATGTATGAGGAATGGTACATGAATAGCACTGCAATTACCAACAATCTATTTCTCTGTAAACTTACAGGCACTGAACTTAAAGCAGCATGTGGACCGACCCGGCAGAGCAATATTACAGATTTTATACAAACATGACTCACATGGTTACACAGCATTACAGCTATCAAAGCATTTTCCTCTACGCTTAAAATGTGCCAAACTTGCCGTTTCTTGCGTTCTGAGCCCGGATTAGCAACGATAGCGGTACTACTCTGCTCCCTATGGAGCACTGACATCATTTTGAAGCTGTTATTTTCAGATAAAAATAATACATAATGCTGCTTTAAGCCCTTGTGGGAGTGTTCTTTGGTAATAGAAGTTTGTAAAAACACTTTTGGCTGTTTAAGGAATTAAGTAACCCAAAAGTTACCAATCCCAGATCTACAGGTTTCCCACCGATTTACTCAGTAAGTCAGAGAAACCTGGCAAGTGGAGGCTCGCCTAACCAGGACAGTAGGCTGGTGAGACAGGCAATCTGTATCTTGATGTTGGTTTATCTTTTGCAGCCATTTCCAAACCACCCAAAAATGTTATGCAATAGCCTTGACTCCTTATATTACAGTCCTAAAAATTTACATCAACCTAGAACCTTAGCGAAAGCCCTGCTAGTCACAGTCAAACTGCTAAAATGTTAAAATATAGTAGTCATTTCAGGAAAACATGGTGTTGTAGCTCTGTGCTAGGCTAAAAGCAAACCCTGCTTTTAAACCATCTGCCCTTACATCTTTAGCTAAGTAACCGCACACTGCAAGACAACACAGCAGCACTATCTGATGACTCAAGAATAATTCCAGTGGGAATTTTAATACTGGGCTAAAAACAAAGCTACGCAAGAATATGTGGCTTCGGTGTGAACAGAGCAGAGCTGATCAGATTATTCATGATCACACCTTAAAAGGGGAAAATGAAATCACCTGATTTTTTAATTCTGGGGAAAAAGCAGGTGTGGTTAGGAGGAGTGACCATAGCAGCCTTGGCATATAAAGCAACCAGAATGAGAAAGTGTCTGGCGTTGACCCTGGCCCATGAAAGAAAACGGCCAATTCTCACTCACTTACAGTCTTTTTAGCCAATGCAGAGGACGGTCATGCACCAGTTAAATGAGAGCAGTACTGGTGTACATGCTGTTATGACCACCACCTGAAAATCTCCTCAGGCCTCCAATTTATAGACCTACAACAGACAAACACAATCCACAGGGACGTGATTCTTTGCTGGCTTCTACCCCACGTCAAGAAAAGACAATTCTCAATTCTCGGTTCATTTTCAGACAGGTTACATACTCAGAGAAGGGTATAGATGCCAAAAAGTGAGCCCACCACTACATGAACGACACTAGACTCTCAAGGTTGAGGACATACTCTGGTAATGACCTTATGTCCCAAAACCATAACAGGGTTACACGCTGCATTAGAACATGTCAAGGAAACCTGAAGTAAACTCAGATGTGATTTCCTCCCCCCATGCTTTCCTTTTTCCTCTAGTACCTTTTCTTCAGTTTTCCCCTCAGAAGCCATTAAGCTAATTAAAGCTGGACTGTTTTCCCCACTGGTGTGCGCACTGCCCAGCCTGCAGCAGGGCTAGGTGATGTGGAGAGCCATACAATGCCAAGACATGGGGATGGATGGGTGCTGCTGACTGAACGGGCATATGTTCACATATGAGCAGAATAACAAACCTGCACAATCGCTGACCAGCGACCACAGGCCATTAACTTAACTTTCATAAGAGCTGAGCGTGGTCATTGCTGTTCCCATCTCCCATATCACAGCGAGAATTAGGTTTCACAATAATTAATTTTAATATATTGTTTTTAGCCCACCTCCTTTCTTTTCTACAGGCCACAACAAGTTACGAGACTTATATATAGAGAGATTCTAACTATATGACTTTACTGAACCCTCTTGTTATGTGAAACTGTATGGAAGCAATGACGCTCCTGTAGAAACATTACATTAGTAATAACTGATCTAAAGATAAATCAATGCGTTGATGTGTTATCATTAACGCTGAAGTATATTCACTCATTTGAACAGACTAATTAAAACACATAAAATGTAAAAGATATCCTATGATTTATGATTTACCAATACCTGATGTTGGATAAATTATATAAACACTTAAAAAAAAATTAATTATTAAAATTAAATTCATTAAATTAAAACAAATAAAATGTAAAAGATATCCTATGATTTTTTAACGATTTACCAATACCAGATGTTGGATAATAAATAAATTTTATTTTACAAATTTTATTAAATAAATTATATAAACACTATAAAAAAAAAACAATCAAAAAATTAAAATGAAATACAATTAATTCAATCAAATTAGTTAAATAATATTAATTAAATTAAAACACATAAAATGTAAAGATATCCTATGATTTACCAATACCAGGTGTTGGATAATAAACTATATAAACACTATAAATAATTAGAGTTATACAAAAATTAACAGAACCACGTAAAAAAAATACTTTTTGCATAAACCGCACAAACAAAACAACTACTCGGTTCTAAGATATTAAGAGAGGTTACAAGTATCTTTAGTACATAAAGTACTTAAATAAAGAAAGAAAGAAATAATGGCCACGTCAAATCACAGTCTAGCACCTGAGTGGTGGCGAAAAACACCCTAACAGACTAACTTTTATGGATTGTGGTATATTGATTTTGCCGCCATTGTGTGAACTCAAGTGACTGTGGTACATCCAACTGAGTACAACACATCTGGGTTCTACTCTGTATAGTCAGAACAGAAAACCTCAACTGGAACTACAAATCCTGTAGCACAGCCTGTAAAAACACAAGCAAAGCTACATGCATACGAACCCAACTGCACACCCAGATATGAACTGACAGACACACAAAGAGACGCTCGTTAATTAAATAAACTGGGACGCGGTGTTATTAAACTTAGAGCCAAAGGGCAGGAAGACCCTTTGCAGATTAGCATCAAATATTTGGACGAGCCCAGCCTCCCTTTTACTTAATCATAAAGTGGATAATAAGAAGACAATGCCGTGCAACGTCTGCATCAGGCTATGCGGCTCCTAATCTTTTCCTACATCCAAGCTCGAAATAAATAAATAAAATGATGGTCAGTGGAAAATATATGGGTATATCGCCACAAGAGAAGTCTTATAGGCTTCTACAGCAGTCTTTTCTCTCCCTAAAACTCCAACCCTATCAAAGCTTTCACAAAGGAGGAAGCTAAAAACTACGTCTCCAACAGTTGCTCAAAAAAAACAAGCTTTTAATAGCTGGCTAACAGTCCTGACCTCTGAATGGGCCTGTTAAGACTGTGGCATTTCTTGGACATTAACCATGACCCAACATGGCAACTGGAATGCAACAGACTGTGGAAAGAAAACAATGGACTCCAGACGCTCTGCAAGTGAAATTTTTTCCCGTTAGTGAAAAACCTGAGAAACTGTCCATAAATGTAGCTCCCAGTCAGTCAGCCAGTGCCCCACGTTCAGCTAATAAATGGGCTTCTGTGCACCCACCAGTAGGGCTACACGCAAGCTAGAACTGGTCAAAAAGACCATATTTGCTCAATATAACAAATTCAGTCATAATAGAGGTAAAATGATACTTCAGCACAATAACAATACATGACACTGTTCATTCTGATTACATTTTCCTAAACATTGATAAAAAAAAAAAAACCCTGGAACATGCCCCCTTTAGTCAGACTAAGTGGCAACACAATCTGCAGAAGGCCACAGTGTTTATTAGGGAAGCTGGCCAGACCAGGATCGAAACAAGCGACTATCTGCTCAAGTTAAATGCTGCTGGACTCGACAGCAACCTATCCAAACTAATTACTAAAGAACCAATGGTCCAATGGACAGCGATGTGTAGCCAGGAACGCCCCGCTTTACAGGATAAAGAAATGGTCTTAGGAGTGTTTTCCACTGTGTTCAGGCACATCTAGTAGACTGGCTCATCCAGGTTTGCTCGCTTTCCCCCTTACTTGAACTAAGCATGTCGCTAAATTCGTTTGTTCCCCCCACGCTCCGCGAGCTCCTACAAGTTTCAGTGCCTGGATTCCGGGCGGTTCTGATACTCGTAGCAAATCCATTTGTTTATTTTCTGTTAAAGGGAGCTCAGAATTCCTGCTGAATCTGTTCGGACTGTCAGTGGCACAACGGCTCTTTCTCGTTTTTGGGTTTTAGCAGCATTCGCACTGAACACTAACGCTGCCTCTCAATGGCCGTGGTGTGGCCACTGTGACATCACGTGCATACCCTCTATACTGAACTAATTGTACACACTGTATAGATCAACATGCATCTCCACAAGGGTGACTTTACAGTAGAAGGCAAACATTGTCTTCACTTCAGTCAATGTAAATATACAGAATTTCTATTGTTCTCTCATCCTGAGTTACTGACAGTGTTCAGAGCAGCTACAGGGTTTAAATCATGGAGAAAACTAAAATTGGAGACGCATGTTTTTCACCGGACAGCAGCTAAATATACCCCAGTACTACAGTACTGACTGTATTTCTATTATTACTGCACATCACATAACTTTAGTTGTGCACTGTCTACTTTAGATTTTATGTTTCTTTATCATATCTTCAGCAGTATTTCGTTTGTTTCATTTTAAGTTGGACATCTAGACTACGAGACGTTCCTCGTCCACTCCTGTCTACAAATTTCTCAAATCAGCAACAAGTGGTTCCCCAGTCTACTTTAGCCATGATCAACTCCATCTCCAATAATGAAGGAAAAACGCTCATGCACAGAAGACAGGGTACCGTCACCCGTAAATAAACCAGAGAAATGCACACACATTGAAGCAACACTCTGAGCAACAGAGCGGCGTTCATTCACCGTGCAGATTTTAGGAGCTAATAAAAACAGAAGAGACTGTTCTTTTAGCTCAGCGTGAGCCGTCACTCGCATTGTTCTCTCATTGATAATGACAGCGGGATCACACAGAGCTGGGAGTTTTTTCACACTCCAAACCACATTGGATTAGCTACATTTTACACAGGTTTCCTTCCACAATTCCCCAAAGTAACCCCCCCCATGTAGGCTGGTGTGTCCCTTAAGGTGGCATTTAAAGAACATGGGGGCAAGATTTTGGCCGACAACCCATAGAAATGTGGTACAACTTTAATTATTTTGCTTTCTTTGTACAAATGTATTTTGCCAATAACCTCAGATAAGATAAAACGTATATTATAAATATGTATAATAAAAATATTAGCAGTTAAAGATTATTCAACATTATTCCATACTATTATTAACTACAATTTTTGTACTGTATGTGACTACACTATACAGCCGTTTTTGCACCCATTTCTATGCATATACTATATTTCTATGAATATACTGGAACTTCTGGTAGATGCTAAGTAGATGCATTTCGTTGGCTTGCACTTGTACAGAGCAATGACAAAGTTCTATCCATCTATCTAACTTTAAATGCGCCTAAATATGTTCGTGAATGAATGCACAGTGATTTTTTAAAATAATTTTATAAATATATTTTAAGTAAAATATAAGTAAATATATTAAAGTAAATATATTTTTTACAATGTCAAGTAACTGCAACATTTTAGGAAAAGCATACTGTGACAGGCTTCTTCACAGTAAGCTTTTCTGAGCAGGTCATGGACATGCTCAGTAGTTTTAGAACATTTCAATTACAGTTTCATTAAGAAGAGGTCATTTCTGATATTGTTTAGCTGAGTGAAGTGCACTGCAATGTGGGAAATGCTAAAAATACATATTTTCTTGCCTTTTCTCATTAAGGTTTATCAAATATTTTGATGTGCAGCACGTGGTTAATGTCTTCAAGTATCGCAATGGGTTTCATTTTAATTTGGAACTCTACAGATAATCACAACTGTTCACAAAATATTTGGTGAGACTCCATGTCTCTCAACAGTTTGGTCTGTCAGGGTTTGGTATTTGGACCTGGGACTAAGTTTCAGGATTTGGGTTAAGATTAAAGTTACGTTTAGGGTCAGTGTCAGGTTTAGGGGGTATAGAATAGAAGTGGATTTAATAGATGTTTAGTTGAATGGAAGTTAAAAGGTGAGTTGAGTATCTACAAATCATCTAACAAGTTTCCTATGAAGTATTGCCTTGATATTATATTAATTTGACAAACTGCTATATTAACAAGCTATATTAAGATATGTTGGAACATATTAGTCCCGCAAAATACAGAAACTATTTAAGGGTTATGTTCCCCAAAGGACTTCTTTCAAGAAGATATTTATATATAAAAAAAAAAAATCTTCAACAGTCAGATTTACTCAAAATACTCATTTTAATCAGCACATTACACCATTTACCATCAAACCCTGACCTCCATGGACTGTGCTTTCCTGACAGCGCAAAGCTTGATGTTTTTGGACTGTTTTGGTGCATGACCTACCCTACAGTGCCTAGAGTGGAGTCATCCTAGCAACAGTATCAGCCAACAGGATTCCAGAAGAGCTTAAACCCGCAGCCAATGGAAACTGCTCTTCCAGAGGTCTGTGCGTGAGAACAGCAGCAGCTCCGTTTCTCGAGCCCTCCCCCATTACGGTATTCCCCACCCACCCACCCCTCTCCCTGCGCTGCCACCCTTCCCCGGCTTGCTGCTCACCCTAGGAGAGATGGTTCGGGCCATTTCCTCACATGACCACGAACACAGCGGCTGCCTGAAAAGCATTAGAACATGGCAGGAGGTGCGTAATCAACAGTGGATTCCTTAAAAATACAGAGAGAAGCATAGTAAGAGAATGCACAGCGACACCGTGGTTAGTAGAGCTAACTTCAAGGCCCTCTAGCCTGGCAGCAGTCTATTCTCCCTTCTGCGAGTTGTGTCATCCCCCTTTCATGTTTGCCTTTGCGCACCAGACGATATGACAGGCCAGGCTCTGAGGGAGCTTGAGCAGACAGAGCGAAGAACAGAAAAGGGCCTCCTGCTGCCACTCAGCGTTTCTCTCTCCCTCTCGCTCTCTCTCGCTCCCCCTCCCTATTGGCTGCAAGGGCCTGGGACAGTTTTTCAGTCGTTTTCCTTACAGAAAAACATCCTGTTTAAGATATTCTAGACTGTCGACTAACGCTACAGCAGAATCCTTTACATCCTTTATGAGCACATCATTATTGAACATAGCGGTTTTGCTAAAGCTGGGCTGGAGAGCAAACATTAGGACCAGCTGGAGACCTGTAAGAACCAGTCTGAGAACCCCTGATGTAACACTAGGCCTGTGCTGGTAGGACACTGCTGTTTGTTTGTTGAAGAACCATGTGGAGGTTCTTCAAGTTCCCAGGTTTGAGGGTGTGTGAGGTTAATTATTTAAAACTGCTCCAACTCAGTTACTAACTCGATTCCACAGGTTATTAAAGTGTTTGCTCTTTAAAATCATCCCACTTCAGAGTTAGGGATCGTATGAAAATAGCAAATTACCGCCAAGTAAAGAAGTGTTGGTTATGCACCGGTACCAGATTTCCAAGCATCTGCTAATACAGATAACAATACATATAACTCTGACTTAAATACATACTGGATAGATGGCTATTAACCCTAATATTTGTAGTGTTTCACTTTTAGGTTGCACTTTTTTTAATATTGTATCCCCCATTAGATATAACAAGCTTTAACAGAACAGCTTTTACTGATTGAGTAGCTGCACATTTGAAAAGTTTCAGAGCTGTGAAAAAAGTTTATTGCCACAATGCAGAAACACGTGAAACAAGTAGGGAAGCATAATCTTGCCAAGCTTGACCAAACAGCTTTTTAACTGGTACTCACGTTCAATTCACATTTCAGAGCAGCAGAAAATGTAAACTATTGATTTCAGAATTTTTCATTTTTTTAATTTATTTATATTTTGTTTTTAAAACACCACGTTTTTTACTGCTTCATTAAACAATTGGTTTCATAATGTATGCAAACAAAAATCTTAAATAATTAAAAAAAAAAAAAACAGGGCGCCAGTAAGCTTTGTAGTATTGGTGCTCTCTATTGCCGATACCAATACTGTGTGTAAGATGCGGTAACTAGTTGCAACACTAGTTATAATGCATTATCATCATTACCTCTGTAAGCACCTCTGCTGATGCTTCCCAGATCATCACTGAGGAGCCCAGAAGCAATAACTGTAGCACTTACTGAGACGATACTACTACCAACACTAACCCCGATTTATTCATCATATAAATTCAATAAAAGGAATAACCGTTTTTTAGATTGGTGCTCCATGCTTCAGACTAGGGATGTCCCAAACAGGTTATTTAGCCCCTACCGATGCAGGTCCAAGTCTCTTCATGATGAGTATCAGCTGATACCGATCCAATGCTTGATTGGATGATTTGGATTTCTACAGCGTGAGTGTATAAGCATTAGCTTTAACCTCCTCCCGGTTATAAATGTGCTCCTCAGTGCTGGTTTAAAAACAAAGAAACGTGAGCGCTTCTCCCACCGGTAAAGTAGTGCGTTTCACTGTGGTTAAGGAACTGGATTAGGATTAAAATAGCTGTTACTCAATCAACAATTAACATACGCCTTGATCTACCCCAATCCCGAGCCACTGGATCGGGTCGAGACATCCCTACCTCAGACATCTAGAGTGCCACAAGTGAGGTCTGTCTGTAGCACATGCACATCAGTGGCACAAACAAAGCACAATAAATACAAACCCTCAGAAAAAGAACTGGAAGGGCTTCAGAGACAATATAGCAGATACTAATATCATTAAAATATACCTGAAGTAACTAAGGGATAACCCTAGTACAACCCTGGGGGGGGGATTTTAATCTAATAATTCATACAGGCCCTCTCAGGGGGCAACTGCATGCAGCTACTGGTGATTAAAATGGCCCAACCAGGACAAAGGTAAACAATATGGAGTATTAGCGACTGGAGGCAAAGTCCAAGAAATGCAATACTTTCTGCGTTAGTCCTGTGGGACCAGCGCAGCGTTGTGACCTGGTATAACAAAAGCAACAGTCTATTATATCCACAAGAAAAGTGCATGTTGTTTAGTAGTGGATTAACACAAAGCAACAGAGAAGGGCACAAAGTAAAACTTCACATAAACAGATCAATTTAAACCATTCTGGTATTTATTTACTGTGCCCTGCAAATATCTTGTCTTAGCTAGGGATGCACTGATACCACTTTTTCCTTTCCGATGCCGATGCCGATACCAGATCCAGGTGATCGGCCGATAGAAAGTATCGATACCAACTCAGGATTTATAGCCATCTATCGATCATTGAAGTCAGATATTCATAGTGTTCCACTTTTTATATCTGATACCAAATGAGATATAATAAGCTTTAAAGTTTAAACAGTATTTACTGGTTGAGTAACTGTACATTTAAAAAGTTTCAGAGCTATATAAAAAAAAGAAATTGCCACAATGCAGCCGTTTCACATCAGGTTCACGTCTCTATGTAAAAAGGCACTGAACGCAAGCTTAAACTGAAACTTTTGGTTTCAGGGCGTCAGGAAGCTTTGTGGTGTCGGTGCGGATATTGCTACAGTATCGGTGCAACACTAGTCCTAGCCAACATACTTGCACAAGGAAAGACAAAAAAAGACGAAAGAAAACAGGTGGGGAAAAAAAAAAAAAAAAAAGTGTTAAGTTCATTAAAATAGCCGTGCAAGGCCTGCTAGATCATCAGAGCTGCCTTCATCTTAGAGGTTAATTCATCCACTATGAGAGGACAACTCAGCGTTGGGGGTCTAAAAGGATGTGGAGTTGAAAATTAAGCTCTTGGGGGGGGGGGGGGGGGACTGTTGAACCTGCTGCTGTCCTCAGAACAACATACTGACCACCCAGAGTCCTTAGCTGTTCAAGATATTCATCTTTGAACAATTTGGGATTACTGTAGTCACAGAAAGAAGAAAATGTTCCAAATTTAAAAACATAAATTAAAATAAATAAATAAATAAAATGAATAAATAAATACATACAAGGATGAGGCAGTGGGGGAGTGTGTAAATAAACAAAATAATAATGAAACCTTCCTGTAGAAACTCTGAAAGTGAGTCTCCTGATAAAGAACGGTATCAGTAATAAATCAGGTCAAAAAAACCCCACTAAATATGGAACCATGTGATGTTATATTTAGGTGTTAAATCTGCTTTTTACTTTTATTCAACCACTGAAAAAAGTAATAACTTGCACTAAAGTGGACTGCTAGACTGACTAGACATTAAATAAATAAAGGACAAATCTCCTGGATAAATCATCAAGGCGTTCAGAACCATCAAACACAAGGCAGCAGTGCTTTTGACCTCAATTTTAACAAAAAAAAAAGAAAATTAATTAATTACAAAAAAATAGATGATGACACACCGATGACAACTTTAAAAGCCCCCAAAAATGACTCTGATCTTTCGTCAAGAGCATTCACACTCTGCATTGAAAGGTAAATAAACTACCGTTCAGAATACGTACAATGACGTGACAAAGCTATCAGGTGCGGTCTTGATAGATCTGCTGTTATTCAAAAGCTGAACCGAGTGGCTGGAAGGTTAACGCCGCCACTACAGTAGATCTAAACTGCTTCCAAGTAAATAGAATGGTTAGAGAGCAGAAAGTTGGCAGCCAGAGTTGAGCCCAAGTCCAGGTGTCTGCTGTGGGGCCTGCTGAAGAGAGGATGTGGCTGGGGCTCCACAGATGGGAGCATAGTACGAGCATAGAATGCTTGAAGGGCTACAGCTTCGAAAGGGTAGGCTGAAGAGGAGAGGGGGAGGACAATCGCTTCAGGCATCCAGGGCTTTATTCCGAGATCGAACTAGAAGGTTACTGAGATTTTCTTTAGTGATCAGATTTGTACAGGGTGTGCAACCATCTGACGCCATACATACTGCATAATAAGGATAGCGTTATCGGCTTTGTTAGACTGCAACGGAACAAAACGCAGCGGGACGTGTCTTCAGCGATATAATTTTTTAAAATATATGTATATATTTTTTTATCATTATATATCTATCTTGGCAACATGACCAGCTGTTTTGTTGGTATTTTGTAATGCTCATTATGCATTAAACATACTCCTAACTGGGAAAGACTATGGGATCTCTGACATACCTGTAGCGATTAGTTGCCCAGCCTTGATGGGCAGTTCCTCTGCAATTCCTAAAGGCCTGTACTTCAATTGCTTGCTCTCAAACGGCCCAACTTACATATTGGTTTCATAAAAGTTACTGAATAATACGCTCAAGACTAGGGTTTATAGGACAGACATTTGGTTTGACTTCTATCTCATGTGGGACGTGTATCCACATTGGCCCACAACTCCCCTATCGGTGCTTCCTTACATAAAACCGAAATCCCTTCCCCCACTGAACTGCATGCGTTTGAGCTCCTGTTACCCAAACGTTGCTTCAGCATTTGTTGGAATGTTTAAAAATTAAAATCGCAGATAGCTGCGGCCCTATTTTTCATGGATCACCATCCCACTAGCAGCGAGCAAAGCCATAATGGCTGTTTAATTAATAAAGAGAAGACGCTTACCTGGTAAGGGTGTACTCCCTGAGTCCTGAGTGCAGGTTCATGGCAGAAAATGTACCTATACAACCCCTCAACCGCTTGTCCCGGCCTATTTTCCAAGTGACAAACAGTGGGCTGTTGGAAAGATGGGAGAAAAATAACATATTAGTCCTCAAGCTTTAATAGGTCACTTTTATCATGTTATAAGCCATTTTTGCAATAATCATAATCTCAATGTGACTAAAGGAGAGCTGACGCCATTAGCTGTTCATTTCATTACTGATTAGTCACCATAAAGAATAAAACAGGCCAAAAATAAACAGATACTGCACTACTAGTCACACAGCATCTGCTCATCATCGGGTGTGGATGCAGATGACTGCACATATTTTGAGCATGAATGACCAAATGGAGCTCAAATTGATTTCTGCAGTGACCACAGCGGCCGTGACAGTACAGTACGTACTCGTGGAGGACACAAAAATAAATAAATAAAAATACTGGACCAGGCTGGAAGGCTTTCCGTTTGACTTCAAACCAGAGGATCTGAATAGAGATGAAGTATCAAAAGCCCAATAGTGCAGTTTGGCCAACAGTCTGTCAATTCTTTATTTAAATATTTTTCCTCCTGATGGACACTACCTTGCTGACCTTTAAACAGAAAAAAAGACTGAATTAATAAAAATTTTAAAAAAAGCTGGGCTGGCGGAAATCATTTTAGTACTCATCAGGTCACTTAGGCCATGTATTTAGTTTCCCCCAGACACATTTTATGGAGAGTTTATTGCTTTATTGATCATTTTTAAACATATGATAGAACCTTGAAAACACTACCATCACTAAATAACAGAGGAGGCATTAGGCTATAGAAATCATTGCACACTCACAGAAATGCTCGTTAAATAATAAACACAGCCACACTTGTACAATTTTACCCTCTTTCCCTCTTTCTATGAAAGACTGAAGCAAGGTAAATTAAAGCAAAATGTAAAGTGGGTCCAGAATCAAATAAACAAAGAAAAGCCACCAAAAATGATCAGCTCATTTTTCTGAGCATAGAGTGGACACAAATGTCAAAAATCATTTATCATTAATTGATAACCTAAGGCGGATGTGCAGTGTCCGGACAGTCTGCGACACGCACACAGCAGAGACTAACGGATGGTCTAAAATCCATCCAGGCTCAGTCACTTGCCCGATAGTCCTCTGGTTGGCCGCAACTGCAACCAGGCGCTTGTTGTTGCTGCCGCCAACCAGAGGACCACCAGGCAAGCAATGTCAAAGCTTCCACCTAACTCGGAAAGGTCAATCAACTGTTATCGCCAAGGATTTGCGTCCGTATTCAATCGCTGATGACTGCTTTGGCACTACGTTGCACTCTCTGAAGATACAGGAGTGCCCTGTCTCGAAGATATATTAGACACAGCAATCCCCGCACTCCATAACGAGACCATAACTGCAGCCATGGAATCACCAAAGGAAACGGGTAGGTCGGCTGTAGCGTGATGCATGGACGTCCGTTAACACGGAATCTTCTGTCTCCATAACTGAGTGCTTTATCACAGATGAATGGCCGCTAGAGTCTCCGAACAAGAGCAGTGAATGAGAAGCACACAGGTGCAGAACTGGCTGAGCTGTTTAACAGTGTAGCAGAGGAACGGCAGATTTCTGCAAACGACTAAGAAAGATGTAGTTTTAGCTACTGATAATGCTCCAACATGGCTGCTGCTGCTACACTCGATCATTCCCTACATGTGAATGCTATGTCCGCATGCTAAACCTGGTAAGCATTACTACATTCCATTTTCCAGTAGGGACGCACTGATACCACTTTTTCCTTTCCGATACCAGATTTCAAGTATCTGCAGACACAGAGTACCGATACTGATACCCACTCTGACTTAAGTACTCCATAGATGGCTATAAATCTTGATAATCCTTAAAAAGAACAGCATGTACTGGTTAACTGAGTACCTGCACATATGAAAAGCTATGAAACGATGAAAATCGCCACAATGCAGGAAGCAGGTACAGAAGCATAATCTTGCTAAGCTCGACCAAACAGCTTTTTATTTAGTGTTTAAAAAGACATTTCAGTACAAGTACACGTCTCTATGTAAAAAGCTACTAAACTTCAGCATGTGGCCTTAAAACAAGCTGCTTAAACTCAACTTTTGGTTTTAGAATCAAAAACGCCACATGGAAAGAAAAAGTGCCAAAAATTCTATTCAATGTCTGTTTTATGGTAATGACTATTTATGACTGGCTGGTTAAACGTTTGGTTTCAGTAAGTATGCCAATCAAATTCTTTTATGGAAAAAAAAAAAAGAAAGAAAGAAAGAAAGAAAAAAAAAAGTCAGGCATAAGCTTTATGGTATCCAAGCTCTCTACTACCAACACTGTAAGTGTCAGTATCGGTACCGTGCGGTTAGAGCGCCGGGCTATTGAGAATAGGGTTTTGGGTTCGATCCCGGGCTCGGCAAGCTGCCACAGTTGGGCCCTTGAGCAAGGCCCTTTACCCTCTCTGCTCCTTAGGCGCTGGAGTTGGCTGCCCACGCTGTGTGTGTGTGTGTACTCACTGCCCCTGGTTCACTAGTGTGTGTGTGTGTGTGTGTTCACTACCACAGATGGGTTAAATGCGGAGGGGACATTTCGCTGTACATAGTACAGTGACAAATACATGCACCTTTACCTTTTTTTTCCACCACAGACCCACTGCAAAACCTTCCAGGTGACTTGCCACATGACTTCTATTTGTTGTATAAAAAAAAAAAAAAAAAAAAAAAAAAAAAAAAAACATATATTGGAAGTCAACTCATTATGGATCACTGCAACGACAATCGTTTTATCATCCCAGCTCTCTGAATTGGAATAAACCCATATTTTAAGAAGCCTAGAGATTCCTTATTAACCCCTACATAAGACACACTCCATCAGAAACACTAAGCCTTCAAAATGCTATTCGAGCTAGCCCTA
This sequence comes from Salminus brasiliensis, assembly GCF_030463535.1. NCBI lineage: Eukaryota > Metazoa > Chordata > Actinopteri > Characiformes > Bryconidae > Salminus > Salminus brasiliensis. The sequence continues at coordinate 24,445,882 of NC_132895.1, forward strand.
AAAGCAGGCAGGTTAATTAAGCTGCAAAAGCAGAATATTTCCCCGTGTTCAATCTAATAAACGCAGCAAGACTACGGCTGGAGCTGGAGCTGAACATTACGAGAGCGGCTGTAATATGCTTAACTCTCTTACCCAGAGAAGCACATTCAGTTGTATCCCGCTGACAAGCCGGTCCAATTAATCATCTAAAAGCCATGTGGTCCATCCAGCCCCCACTCAACATGAATAAAACCATGGCTTTGCACCTTTCCAAACGATGACACGCAGGAGCAGGGCAGAAATCTAGGCCAGCACAGATAACACGCTGAGCAGGTCAAGATGCTCTGGAGAGAAAGCAGGCATACAGAACCGCTGCTTCCAGGATAACTCACTGTTGGGTTCAATTTGTTTTCAATTTGGCCGATTCAGGAGACAGATTAGATTCATTTGGAGGATTCACTTTGTTAGCGGCAAACTTGGAAAAGGAACGCAGCATGTGAAAAGGAAATGGGGATTGCGTTTCAGCTCCTCGGCTGGAACTGACCCCAGACAAACAAGCTGAAATCAAATGGAACGGACTACAAGCACACAACGAACAAACAACAAACACTGACAAATCTTCAAGAGGCAAAGCTGCATAATAAAACCCAGCATGGGCTTCAAACTGTTCATGATTGAAGAGGAATATGCATGGAATAGGCCTGGTGGTCCACCGTCAATCCCCCCCCCCTTTTTTTTTTTTCACTGTCTTCTGGTAAATCTGCTTCAAGAGTATCAATAATGCAAGCAAGCAAAAACTAAGCACCTCTGGGAGAGCTGAGGTAGGTTTCACAGCTGCTACATTAGCCGAGTGATCTGATTCGCTAGCATGACGGCCTAAAGGATCGTGCAGTAGTGGACATCAGCTTCTTGTAGTGTCCCTGCCCGCCTATACTGACCATTT